>NC_048305.1:10265615-10365479 GCF_013100865.1 Trachemys scripta elegans
AGTATCAGAGGGGTAGCCGTGTTAGTCTGAATCTGTAAAAAGCAACAGAGGGTCCTGTGGCACCTTTGAGACTAACAGAAGTACTGGGAGCATAAGCTTTCGTGGGTAAGAACCTCACTTCTTCAGATGCAAGACATCTTGCATCTGAAGAAGTGAGGTTCTTACCCACGAAAGCTTATGCTCCCAGTACTTCTGTTAGTCTCAAAGGTGCCACAAGACCCTCTGTTGCTTTTTACAGATTCAGACTAACACGGCTACCCCTCTGATACTATGTTAGAGGGGACAACTGGAAAATATGATTCCCCCCTCCTCTCTTCACCAACACCATGTTGAATGTAAAAAAAAATGAGGGCAAAGCAGCCATTTTAAGTCCCTGTGGAAATGTCATTATCTCCTAAATTCCTACATATTTGCACAGAGCTGGGCAAATCTTTTTCAGTAAATAGTCAATTT
Source organism: Trachemys scripta elegans (assembly GCF_013100865.1). Taxonomy (NCBI): domain Eukaryota; kingdom Metazoa; phylum Chordata; order Testudines; family Emydidae; genus Trachemys; species Trachemys scripta. The sequence continues at coordinate 10,266,069 of NC_048305.1, forward strand.
GGTGTAATAAGTATATTAAGCAAGTTTTGGGGAACTAAAACTATTCGTGAATTTGGATCAAATTTGGCCAATATTTTCAGTGAATTTTTTTTCAGAAATGTTAAAAAGCTTCATTTTGACATTTTCAAAATGAACCATTTAAACACTTGTTTGGAAATGACATTTTAGAAATGCAATTTCATTTAGGAAATGGCAGTTTGGAACAAAGTTTGAAACATTTTGTTCAACCCAAACAAAACATTTTTGGGTTATTCATTTGGGTGAGGGGGGGAAAAAAAACAAACAAACAAAAAATCAGTTCTGGGTCAAAACAAACCAATTTCCCCCCCAGATTTTTCAAACCAAAAAAGTCAATTATTAACTCATCTCTAATTTTGATGAGAGACGGAGAGAGATGGCAAGACTTCATGCCTTGTATTCTTCTCAGTAGCCCATTTCAACTCTTTACCTGCCCGTTTGCAACTGTTTTCTCTTGTATAGGCATTAAGATAGAGGTGAAAGGGCACAGGAGTTCTGAATATTGGAGTGGCAGAAAATATCATAAAGAGCATTTAAAATGCGTTAACTACATATGATTGGTAGCATACTACTTCTGAAATTCAGAACTCTCTGTTTTTGAAAGCTAAGCTGAGGTCATCTTCACCTTTTAACATATTGTAAGAAAACCCCCAGCTATCCAGAACTCGTACAGTGCACACCATCGCCACTCAGAACTTCATTGTGTCAGAACGATTGAAAGATGGATTTTCCTGCTCCAAAAGCAAAGGCTCCCATGTCTTGTGCTGAAGGACGATCTGTTTGGGAATCACTGATCTAGATTGCTGCCAGACAAATTAGAAGTGGATAGCCCAGTGGTTAGGGTGTTACTTCAGGACTTGGGAGACCCAGCTTCAATTGCCTGCTCTACTACATCCTTTCTGTGTGACTTTAGGCAAGTCACTTAGCCTCTCTGTGCCTCAGTTTCCCTCTGTAAAATGGGGACTTCCCCACCTTGCTGAGATGTTGTGAGAAGAAATACATTTAAAGAATGAGATGCTCAGTTAACTATAGTGATGGGTGCCAGATAAGTATCTTAGGTATATATACAAGTTGGTTTATCAGATTAAGAATCCATTATACCTACTCTGATTCAAATTACAAAGGTGGCACATCAAATACTTTTTGCTCTTCAGATATTGCACTCTTCAGTTGAAATCTTGATGTGCTTCTTTAGATGAAGAGTAGTCATGGGTGGAGGAACACAAGGGGGAGGAGGAACACAAGGAGGTAATTCTGAAAAGTTCCTCTAAGACTATTCTGTTTTGCTGCATTGTAAACTTCTTAACTCTCTCCTGCAAGTTATTCAACATCACCATTATGACGATGAGATTGCAAATGTCCTATGACATTTGCAACATTTTGCTAAATCAGTAGCGTGGTTCAAGAAGTTGCGGTCTTCCAGGCTAAAATAAATTGATCATAAAAACTTAATTTCTATGGCCCAGTCACCAGTTTATGAAAGTTTTCTGGCTAATGTACAGCTACAACTCTGGTCAGTAACATAAATGCAATAAAAGTCTAGGTTGTCAGTAAATTGGGGTAGGATGCCAGCGAGGAATCCATTATTTTTTTTTAATTTGAAAAACCATTCAAGTGTTCAAGTATCGTTTTCAGAATTCCTCACCAGACATTCTCTGAATTAGAAGTGACAAGAGCTGTATATCTTTTCAAGAGTTGCCTTCTAAATTAACTAGAATCATTATTATACTGGCAAGATGATTGATCCCCTTTGGAAATAAAATTAAGAGCCAGATTCTGCAAACTTTTACCCAGGCAAATAAGGAATTGCAGGATCGGATTCCAACACAACGGTGTAAAAATGTAAAAAGGGAGATTTACATGCATTGGGGATCCAATCTTGCAACACTTACTCATGGAAGTAGTCCATACATAAGCAGTCCCATTAATTTCAGTGAGACTACCTTCATGAGGAACACTGCAGGATCAAACCCACAGTTAGCGGTATTAGTATCTCATTAATGTTCCAGCTCCCATCCAGTAGAAAAGGGCATGCTATTTCATTTAAGGGGCATCAGCGGCTTTCAGCATTACATGGCTGTCAGCTCTGATAAATCTCTCCATGCTTAACTGTAAATATATTTTTACCAGAACCTGGTTCTTGCTCTAGACCAGATCTACCATATGAAGGAATCCTCCTGACGTTACCAACAAAGAGGAGATAATATACGATGGGGTTGGATACTTTAGAAACACCTGAGATTATGAGAGAGCCATAGACAGACAGGGATATAAGGTGTTATGAAACTTTCCATCATCTCCACTCATATTTGTTTGTGATGGGTTTCCCATTCCTGTCTCTTTGTGGAAGGTCCTCTGTATCACATGGAAAGATCTAGAAAACATTACTCATAGTTTTATTTCACATTTCCATAATCTTTTAATTTAGCCTCTAGAGTCAGTGACATGCAAAGTTTCAAGGACTTCAAACATATTTATAATGTAGGAATCTATATATTTTCTCATTTCTCAATTTTCTCACCTTAACCGTATAGATGGGACACAGAATTAGGTACTAATACAGCTAATTTAAAATCTTTACAGAAGGTAGCATTGGGATTTGTGAAAGAAGGTCCATGGGTGACATTTTGTGAGATTTTGTTCATAGACAGAAGACATTTTTGATTGCTGATTTTTTTTAAAGTCCTGGTGAGACTTGTATAATGATAGCAAATCTGCAAAATGTAATGAAATCAGGCAAGCTTTTAATAACATTTCTCAATCTTGAAAAAAAAAAAAAAAGAATTGTTACTCAATTTTTACCTTTAGTTGCCTATATCTGTACTTACTAACAATCTAAAATCCAAAATCATTATCCTCTGGACTATTATATTCATACAACCTCAGTAGCACACTGTCTTGCAGAACATACTTGATAGTAGAGAGAAACACTACCTCCAACTGAAGCGCATGATTTAACTTTTAAAGATGGCGGCAGGCAGATAATCAGCAGTGAGATTATTTTTCCTTCTTTTGAAGAAATTCACAGCATAAGGGGATAATAAATATGTGCCTATTTTTCAGCTCTTTTCACTACTCCAAGTGTATTTTATACAATAATGGTATTCAGCATGTAAGATTAGCTCATAGCCCCACGCAGAAATTACATTTTTGGGGTGTGTAAATTCGATGTACAAGTGACAGTTGAAATAGTTTTTAGACACATGAATTTCTGATGGTGAGTAAAAATTGGTGAAGTTCAGTTGCTCTGGTTATGAGAGGCCAAATAAATTAGGCGAGGCAAATGAGGAGGCATTCATTTCAGCATAGCTGAGCGAGAATTTATTATCAATTCCCATTTACAACAATGGGAGCTGCATGGCTAACTCTCAGCCTAAAACACTACCAAACTTACCTTAAATTACTTTACACAGTGGGACACAGACAATAGATCAAACTACAATGTGGCAGATTCACACTGTAGAGGAACAGCTACTCTTTGGTCCCAGGGAGCCTACACACGTTTGAGGGGACAAGTTCAGTCTCTGGTAGCTAATTCTTTGCATTTTACCTCCCTTCCATTGTCACTATAAACTCCTCCGTTGAACTCTATGGTTTTTTTAGTTTGGTTCACTAGCAAGATCAGGATAGTCTGTTGTCATGTTGCTTCCTAGATATTAAGTAAAGGTATCAGAATGAAGATTTGCAGGAGGCAGAGTGAAACTGACAGGGCAACGAATAGTAATATACATACTAGCCCTGATATTCACTTAATGTAAATCAGTGTAGCTCCACTGAAGTCAATGGACGTTTATCAATTCACACCAGCTGAGGATCATGACCACTAATTAGAATGAATGCAAATAGGATGGACCAGCATTGCTTCAGATGATATGGGAAGCGAGTGTCTGCTTTGCCAAGGTTTATTGATGAATAAGGCCTGAAAAAAGACATATGAGGGATAGCAATATTAATGGTATTGGACTGATTTTATGTTTCATGACCTTCCTTAGACTTTTGCAGCTCCAATGTCTTAAAAAAAAAAAAAAAAAAAAAAAAGCTCCCTTATTAATGCTAAAGGAAAAGAAAGCTGTTTGAGATGCAGCTGCATGGTTCTGAAATGAAATTACTGAATTAAAAAAAGCAAAAAGCAAAATATATTCAATGAAATGTTAAACTGGCTGTTTGTATTGACGATTCTCTTGCCTGCCTCTGGCAGGCTCACATTGTAGTTCTATGAAAGGACTTGGTGACTAGCCTGGAAAGGAAAAAATCATTACAAATGTGGGTTTTTGAAAGTTTATGAAAGGTAGAAGTCGAGGGAGTGTTCGTGGGGCATTTATGCATGGTTTATATGCAGATTTGGCAGGGGCGGGGGGAATACCACTCCTTCCAAGCAAAAGCTCTGTGAGAAAAAAGTGTTCATGTTTGTATGCTTCAACAAGCTAAAGCACATACCCTTCTGGTCTGATTCTGGGAGTAATTTAGCTGACGTCAGTGGGGCTGATTCTGCATTGTCATGTGCCCACTTTATGTAAAGGCAGCAGCTCTCCCATTGGGTTTTACATCTACTGTAGGGGCTTCCTCTGACAATGTGCTGGTGTAGCCAGTTCTATATTGCTCTACTCTCAGGGCTCCCAGGGTGGAGGGCATGCTGGGGGCCCAGGTGGGGTGTGTGTGGCTGGAGCACTTGTGCTCTCTCTTTTCTGCTGACACAATGGGTTTTTGTGGGGCCAAGCATGACTAAAAGCAGCCCTGAGACTGCTCTAATTTATGTCAGGTGCTGGGTAAATTCAGAGTTAGCTTCAGAATATGGTAAGGGCTAGGGTTGGGTTGATGTTTCCCTGGAGCCCTGCTATCTGCTGTTACATGGAACCTCATGATGCCTCTTATATCAAGTTACTTTTTAAGAGCTGAACTTCCCTCTAAGCAAAACACTTAATCATTATCTTATTTTAAAACATTGACTCTCCTAACTACTCATACATGAGAATCCTAAACAAAGAAAGAAAGGGATTATAAATTATGTATCAAACTTTAACTGGTTTAGAATATGTTGCAGAATGAAGCCCTAAGATATTAAGAATTGCAAAAGCAAATCATTAAGAACAGCAAGTTACAACCTGCAGAATAATACTGTATAATGAGATTCTACCCTAGAATGTAGACACTCTGCAGCTTAATATGTTATCAAGCAGACCAAATTTTAATGTATTTAATTTACATGGGTTTATATTATTTTGTATTAAGAATGAACTATAATTTATAAAGTTAAATAGTAATCACATATACCCACAGTCTGGCACCACTACTTACTCCTGTTGAGAAATATTTTACGGCAATAGTATTCCCATTTAAATGAAGGGTGGCAGCATCTGGCCTTTAGTCAGAATAAGAAGAAATCTGCACTCACCTACGCACTAAATCTTGCTTCTCTTACACATGCAAGTAGTGCTGTTAAAGTCACTTCTAGCAAGAATAAAGTTTGCAGTATTTGTCCCACCCTTTGCATACAAGTCAATAGGAGTTGCACTCATGTACCTGAAAGCAGGATGTGTCTAGTGAAAACCCTTTTAAATGTCACCTTCATATAATGCAATATGTAAATTTCTTCACAAGTACCATCTGCAAACAACCAGGTGACTCATTTCTTAAATTGGAAAGTGGAATTTCCAAGAGCAGAGTCAGTATAAAAGTTGGCTATAAGCTCATTGATCTCTTTACAGGATTATATGTTTAGCAAACATTTTGATGGCAATGCCCTTGTGGAGATCTTTGACATAAATATCAAACTCAATTTAATGCTACTGTATACAAGTTATGAAAAGGGTGAGGGAAATGTAGCACAAACTGGCCTTTATCTAACTGTTTACTCTCTCTTCTCCCCTGGGATTACCCTCTCCCTCTTTTCTTCTACTGAGATCCAATATGAAAGGCAGGTCTCTTTTAGAACACCGCATTCTCCCTAAATAGCATTCAAGCTGCATGCTTCAGAATCGCTAAATGTCCTTTGTGATAAAGACAGCATCATCCAAATCATTCCATATAGCGATCTAAGCAAATTAAATTACATGGTGGCAAAGGAGGATATGAAAAGATCTCACCAATCAGAAGTGTTATAATAAGCTCTCCATTCACATTGATTAAAACGTTACTGCAGATATGATCAAAGCCACCACCTGGAACACATATGGGGTATGGGCCTTGTTTATTAATCCTGCCAGACTTGTCAATTCCTCTACTTCAGTTAACACAGGAACATATTTTTCTTTCACTCATCCCCCACTGGCTTCCATTGCTGCTCTACCTGTTGTCCTGTATATTTACAGATCTTTGAAAACTAATGGGACAACTGTTCAGAAAGACCCAAACCCACAATCTAACTTTGCACCTGCTGTTTTGGGCCTGGGACAGAGTCTTGTGAGTTCAGACATTTGCAGATGGCTGACTACCTGATTAGTGGGCTCTAATGACATTTGCAACAGCAAATCAAGTAATTGGACAGCCAGGGCCATATCCACAACAGGTGTAAATCAGTGCTAATGTCAATGGAGCTACACCAATTTGCACCAGCTGGTCCCTAAATGTTTAAAGTCACAATTAAATGTTCCCACACATGTCTCCTGCTATCAAACGGGAGTGCAAAATTGCAAGTGCAAATAGTACAGGAAGTTTTCCTATATTGTCTAGTTTAATAATTTTCCACTAAAAATTCTATTCCGATAGTTTTTTCTCATCTGGTGTGTACTGTTTAACATCTATAACATAATTGAAGTAAAGTTTTTAAGGGAAGTGAAATTCTAAACTCCCCCAGCATTGCCTGGATTTACTTTACACAAATGAAGACTCGGGGCCAGATTCTTCATTCTGATGGGGCCACTATGTCACTAAAGCTGTGATCCTAAAGTTGGTCTTCCTGTGACCAGACAAGTAGATATTGCAACTCTTATGTGTCCTCCTGTGCCCAGCATAGGTGGTGTAACCAGGGAAACGGAGATTGACTGGGGAAATCTCTGGTGGCCACGTGGGCTCCTTGAGGCCATTAACAATTGGCATAAATTAGAGCAGTCTTCTGGTTGCTCTAAGTAATGCTGGTTGGACTAGCTTAGCATGTCATGGGCCAAGGTTGCGGTTCCACAAAAGGCTCCTTTGCATACTTGCTCCTGAGATCATGCTGTGTGTTTCTCAGCTGTAGCCGAAGATCTGGACCTGGCAGCCCTGTGATCCCGTTAAATGATATACTTGGCATGGATTGCTATGTACTTTGTCTGGCTCTTTTTATTGTGATTTAAATGTAAGAGGCAATTATAGCAGTTCTCTTGGCTGAATCACCATCACTATGTGGGCCCACGGCATACAATTTGTGATTGATAAGCACAGAAGGAAGGCTCCTGATCTCGAAAAGTATAAGTGGAAAGCGCGTGGGAGTATCAGTAATTTGCCCTAGCCAGATTATTGACCCACTTCTCTCCAGATTCCATGCTTGCCTCTGGCCTTACATTTCCTTATGGTTATGAAGATGACTTTTTTTTAAAAAAATCACTTTTACACGGTGTCATATTATTGCTATTATCGTCTTATAGCAGAAAAATGATTGATTGCAATGGGCTGAAGCAGCTTACAGAGGATGCTTTTGAAATGAGTGAGATGGGGAAGATCTTTAACATGTGGCTTCAATAGTTTTAAAGTTAATTTAGAGCTTGTGAATGGTCCCAGGGTGTTTTCTCACAAAATAGCTACAGCTTGGATAGTGGCAATGAAAAGTGCTCTCTGTAACTCCACTACTTCTACTCACGTTCCTCAGCTCGGCTCCAGAGGCAACACCTGTTGGGGAAGATGGCTCAGTTCAGTTCCCACGCTCAGCCAGTCCTCGAGAATGGCAACAAAGGTGTCCGTTGGTGTTAGCTGCGACACTAGTATGAATGGTATTCTGTGGTAGCTGTCAAATAGCAACTGGATTGACATTACCACTTTGGAGGAAAGAGAGCCCAGTGGTTAAGGGTGATACCCTGGGACGTGGGAAGCCTGCATTTAATTCGCCCACTCTGACATAGCCTTCCGATATGACCTTGGAGTAGTCACTTAGTTTATCTGTTTTAGTTTCTCATCTGTAAAATTGGGATAATAGCACTCTCTATTGTGAGGATAAATACATTAAATATTCTGAGGTACTCAGATACCATTGTAATACAGGTCTGTGATGGAGCAGAGAAACTACCGCTTGGCACAGCAGGGGTTAAAGAAAAGCTTTGTGTTCAGCTAGCCCCGCCCCATTATACCTGCAGCCAATGCCAAGCCTCGAGGCGGGGGAAAAGAAGGGAGCCTGGCTCAGTTGGGAGCTGACTGGCAAGGAGATAGGAACTCTCTGTTTGCCTGCCTGAAGGGACATATCAGTGACCTGCCAGCCATTGTAGGCAAGTAAGTCTTTCCCCCGTGAAGGGGAGTCTGCAGATAAGCCCCAACTGTGGGGAAACTGGACTAGTGGGGCCACACCCAAACTAAAGGACTGTAGTAGAAAGTAGTCCAGGGAAACTGGTCTTGACCTCACCCTGCCAGGAGGGAGACTCATCTTTCCTGTTTAGGAATTGAACTATACAGGGCCCTGGGTTGGGACCTGGTGGAGAGGGAGGGCCCTGGTCCCCCTACCATTCCTGCTGAATAATGATCTAGCCACTAGGCCACCTGGCCACCGAAGGCCTGATCACAAGGCTATATATGTACCTTAGAGGGATTGATAAAATTAAATTTCATATAATCGTCTAAAGAGTTTAACTATTCAAATAGAAAACACTGAATAGTTTTTGTTTATAAGCTTGTGAGAAAGTTGCTGAGGAAATAATAAATGTAAAAAAAAAAAAAAAAAAAAACCCCAAGCAAAAAGTCAAATGATTTGAATTGTTTTTAAAAGCTTGAAAAAAATCATTGATTGCAAAAGCTGAGCTCCATAGCCATGCCTGGGAGTTATTTTGATATGAACAATAGAGGCTACGCTCGGAGGGAAAAAAATCAATAGAACCGAGCTACACAAACAGAATCAAATAGAAATGCAGGACTGTTTCTGTGAGGATGTGGGGGAAAGGAATACTACCAAACTAATAATGAATAGTGATAAGACAACAGCATGGCATTTGAAAGACTGAGAGAGCTATTTTTGTTAAGGGAGAGATTTTTGTCTCTGCCGATATTGCTGCATTGGAGATGGTATCATTATAACCCATTCATCTGCTTGCTACCATGCTGAATGAAATTACACTTTGTAAAGATAATCATGGGGATTTGTAGGCTGAAATCTGCTGCCTCTCTGTTGCCATGGAGGGAACATATTGCAGAACTACTACAGTCAGTGGCATGGAAGCACACAGGTCACCCAAGGGTGCTCTGCAGCTCTTTGCATGGTGGAGAGAGACATTTGATGGTGGCTCTCTCCATGGGATTGTGGATGAGCAGGCAGTTCGGGGAAGAGGCGGGGCTAATGAGTCAGCTACAGGCTCTAGTTGCAGATATGTTCCACCTGTATAGAAGTTCTGCACGCTGCCTGTAGATTTAGGGAGGAGGATTCCATACCAGCTCAGATGAGAGCTGGTGTGAGTATGTGTACATGAAACGGGAATCACACCTTACCTCATAGTGCAGACGTCGCCTTAGTTACTTGAGCATAGCCTATAGCATGGGCAGAGCAGTTGCAATTTGTCAAGCCAACCTTCACACTGGTCCCAGGTTTCAAAAGTGGCTGCCTGAAATAGTTGCTGACTTGGCATTTTTGCATATGGGCTCTATGGTTGAGATTTTCCAAGACAACTTGGAGATTTAGCTACTAACTTCACTGACTTCTGGTTAAATCTCCTACTCATCTTTGACTATCTGAGCCCACGTACAGGTGGGGTCTTATCCAACTTCCATTAAAGTGAATGTAAAGTCTCGCACTGGCTTTAGTAGCCATTGGGTTGGGACCTACTGTGAAATTCTCTTCCTGTTTGCCACTATGTTTTATGGACTAATCATAGACCAAGATTAAAAGTGAACTAGCCATGGGAGCAAGGAAACAGCAGCAGTATTCAAAATGAAACCCCCCGTTGCTTTCTATAACAGTACATGTTAAGCAAGCAGCACCAGTCTGGATTAAAATTTGATTGGATTTGTGGATATTTTTCCCGTACAGATAATCTGAACAAAGAGTGTTTATAACCTGTAGATAAATATGTAGGGGTCTGTTCTGCACTCCTGTGGCACAAAAAATGGAGAACAGAACCCTTGAGAGAAATTCGGAACTTGTACGATTCCTGGAGGTACTTAATTCAATCACAGTGTGCTTCAGGAGCATTTCACGGGGCAGGTAGAGGGCTAAAAAAGCTGAGCATTGTTTTCTCAACAGGCCAGAGCATGAAAAATAACTAAGTATAGAATTCAATTATCACTACATCTGGGAACTTTTTAATTACACCATAAAGCAGTTTTAGAAAGAGAACTTAATTAGTCTTGAATATAAAATATTAAGGGCTAGATTGTTACCTGGACTATGTATGCAGACAAGTGAGTCAGAGGGAATAAGAAAACCCCTCATCCCTCCCTTATACTGCTATGCAGACAACCTAGAATGTAGGTCTCTGGGGAGGCTGAAGTAATATGCATTTGCCTATTCCCTCCCTGAAACAGTTGGGTTGGAAGGGGCAACATATGGGCATAGTCTTGGTTCTACCCTCCCCCAGTCTCTTCCTTGCTCCCTACATACATACCCTGCCTAAGAGCAGTGAGGCCAGCATGGAGTGAGAGGTGTAGGGAGTAATTTCTTGAAGGTATTGGCCAGTAATAAACTATTACCCTTGCAAGCAAACTGAGCTGAGAGGAAACCTTGGCTCCCTAATTCCTTCCCTGGGCTGCTCCCAGAGCTGAGCACTTGGGAGCACTGCTTCTTATTGTAGCTTGCTTCCTTGTGACCCTAAACAATTAAAGCTTTTACTCGGCTCCTTCCCTTGGTAACTACACAATGGTAGAGTCCAATCTATTACCAAACAGAGCTGAGCCAATGGCAGGAAATGGTTTCTGCAAATGTTCACTTGGAGTTGGCAATGAATCTAGGTTGGATTGTATTTGAGATCCTTTCGTTCAACAAAAGTGCTGAATGTTTTGTATACTGTTCAGCAACATATTTCACAATTTTTCATTCAGTAATTGACTCACTGTACACCGGTTTTATGATCTTCAGCCAGCTCTGTAGCTGGTCAAAAGATATTTGGCAAATCAAGTATTTGATGGATACCACTTGAAACCTCAGAGGATAATGGGCCAAATTGTCAGCTAGTGTCAATGTCCTGTAAATTTTCCAACATCTATTTATCCCACCTTTGAGGATCTGGCCCATTAGAGTCGGTGAATACTTTGGGATATACGTGTCGATGTAATTATTATATAGAGTCCCTCATTGTGTGCTTTGGACTGTCTTGTTCCAAAATCCATTCACCATGTTCACATTCAAACTCAATATTTCTGTGCTTTATCAGATATGTAAAAAATGGCAGGCTATTAATGAGACACTCTTTAACACATTAAGCACCTTTTCAAAGACCAGTTTAATTGTTTTAGGCAGTGTCAGATAAGTAGTGTCTAAAATGTGTATTGTGATCCTGTACAACAGAGTAATTAGCATTTTTTCATCCCTAGGGTTAATGTTGAACTGAATTAATGCACAGAGAGCAAGAGAGAACAGAACCTGATCTTGCTTGTTCAAGGGGCTGTGTCTGCTGTAGCCCTCACATCTCTCCTTATTTCTCTCAGATCTAACCCACTCATGTCTAGTGTCTCCATTTCCCTCCCCTACTTCTTGTGTCCAGTTCAGAGACCAGGATTCTGAGCTTTATCCAAAATTAGTGCCTGATAACACCACTTTTGTGGAGTGAGGAGAAGCTGCTCTTTTTTAGGCATTTTACTCTGCGTACTACACGCTAATTAGTGTGTTTGACATTAAGTCTCCATTCTCCACCAGCAGAATCACCCACTTGTGGGGCAAAGAGGCCCTAAAACATATAAATCCACCATTAGTGCACGACAGAATCTCCTACATGGCCATGCAATTATCTAGATACTGCTCCTCTAATCCAAAGTCAAAACTACTTGTCATTCTTAAACCTGGTTCCCGTGTAGTGATGAATCCCCGATGAAGAACAAAGCTTGTGCACCACATACTTTTTGTCTGCATTGTTAGAACGTAATTAGAATCGTAGAGCAATAATGATAGCATATGCACAGAGGTCTCGTATTGTGGTGGGAACGGTAGAAACTGGTGATTAAGGTACAATAATAGTTTGCATTTCAATCTTCTATTTGGGATCTGATGTTTTCCCAGTTTGGCCTTTGCACAAGAATGTGGGGGCTTTTCATTTGCTTGCTTGTGTGTTTGTTGCTTGTTTTTTTTTTTTTTGAGTGTTTTGCCCAAACCTATTCATTCGTTTTTTAAAAAACAGAGATTTCTTCCTCACTGCTTGGCAGCTTGTGTAATCCTTTAGACCTGTGCAAAGCGGGTTTTAAATGCTGCCAGATTAGAGCCATAGGCTTTGAGCCATAGGCTACATCTACACTTGGAGCTAGGGCTGTGATTGCCAGCTCTAGACATACATGTGCTAGTTCTAGCCACAGTAGAATGGGCAATGGAGAGCGGTGGTGTGGAGTAGCTGTCCCAAGAACACGCCCATGGGGTATGGGCAAGTTTGTACTCAGGGCAACTAGCTCATGCTGCTGGTTGCTGCTCCTATAGTATTGCAACACCACTTCTATTTTTAGAGCAATGAGAGCTGGTGTGATTATGTCTGCTCAAGTGGGAAACACATTCCTAGCTCCAAGCACAGATGTAGTCTCAGTTGTGCTGCCTCTCAAGCCCAAGTGTCAGTGACTACCCAAGGTGTTATATCGGGAGAGCTGAGCCCAAGGAAAGTGGAAAATATGTCTCCTATTAACAAAACTCCTTCCAATATTCTTGGAATGATTTTAGCACTGAAATTACTTGAGGTAGAAATCACAAACTGGCATGGAAGCAGCCCTTATGGAGGACAAATGCCTTTGAGTGTTCTGGTGAAATTTGCCTTTGATTTGACTTTCCAAGAACACGCTGCACAGACGCCATTTTTCTCACAGAGACTGGTGCACAGATAATGACCATTGTGTTGCACTTGCACTGATGGCTAACTTAGCTGAGCAGTGAAAGATTTTCTGAAGGTGAAAGCAGAAAAAGATTATTCAATGGAAAGCTTTCCACATCCAGGATCTGTAAGTCCTTTCTGGCCTTCAAATCATTGCATCTATGCATTAATTAATATTTGCAGGGAACACCGAAGATTCAGAAGTACGCTATGCATTTCGGGCACTAATGTTGTCTTTTTTGTGCCTGTTCTCTGGCTAAATCACTTTCCCCCATATCAATCTGGCATATTTCACAAGTAAAATATTTTTAAAATGTTGCTTGAGAAAAGTTTCCCTTCAAGCCCTTCAGGATGTCTTAGAAGTGAAGCCAAACTTGTGGAACATGCAACTGGGTTGAAAAATGTGTTCATATGTCAGAACGTGAAGGTATCATCACTCTCATGCATATCAGGAACGTTATTATCCAGCCAAAATGACCCCTGTTCAGGTGCGTTGGGGAGGCTGGCATAAATGTAAGGTGTGATAGTGGAACATCATAACTCAGCTACCTATAGTCTGTGTCTGCACTAGGAAAACTAGAAATTGTAATTCACAAAAGGTGCAGATGCACCATTGGTAGCAATAGGGGAGCTATGGAGAAGGGAATCATGCATATTTGCCACTGTATCATCTAGTCCTGATCTGAGGCAGGTTAAATGACATTGTGGTAGAAACTCATGACTAGAACAGATCAAAAAATTTATGATGGAACTTTCTTCTCTTGGAAAATGCTGTTTCCTTGAAATCAAAACTTTCAGTGGGAACATTTCAATTTCTACAAAATTTTGTTTAGGGAAAAAATGAGAGAAAAATATTGAAATGGAACATTTTGAGTTTTTGTTTTGAAGTGTTTCATTTTGAAATTTATATTTATATAAAAAAGGTCAGTCAGAACAAAATGTTTTGATTTTTATCAAACCAGAAGTTTCAATTGACCCAAAATGAGGGTTTCCCCCCCCCCAAAATGTTATTTCATGGGAAATTTTGAAATATTTTGTTTTTATTTTAATTTGGAATGAAGACCAAGTTTGAAACATTGGAATTTCAGTTCTGTGGGAAATTCCAAAATTTTAACCAGCTCTGCTCCTGACACTTACAACTTCCACAGATGTTACCATCAGTGGAGAATTTTGGGTGCCAGTATTTTCAGTGTAGAAGCAGCCTTTTTGTCATGGAATGTTTATTAACTTCACAACTCATCTGGCAGTTTTTCTGTTTATACCCAATGGTGAGACAGTCAGAATTTCATCTGTGGTACTTATTATTATCCGTCATTTGCATCATGGTAGTGCATAAAAGTTCCAATCAGAGATCAGGACCCCTTTCGGTTGGCACCATACATGACCAAAAGATGGTTTGATTCCCTTTACAATCCAAATATGTGCTCAGACAACAGGTGGATACAACTAACAAGTGGGTGAGCACAAAATAACAGTGAGATAATTATTATTAGCATAACAAGCAGCAGTCTTGGCAGGCCAGTTGCTTAGCCATTATTGAGCCCTTTGTAGGGGTCAGATGACGGTGAGTTTTAAGGAGGCATGGGCATAGACAATTTGGGGCTATGCCTCCCCCAAAATGTAGGGATTGCATTAATAAATAAAGGAAACACTGAATATAGAACAGTAGTTCATTTGGCTCAGTTTATTAAAAGTGGGCAAATTTAGTAGTGGTACAAAACTATTCATTAAAGCAATATTCAACAGCTATTGTTTCATTACTTTTAAACTCTAACCCCCTACTCTCCAAAATAAATAAAAGAATGTATGCCTGTGGGAGGAGTTTGAAGGAGGACAATGGCACTTTATGGATTTTACCCCCCATGCAGAAGAGTAAGTGCAAAAGATTGTAGTTGATTGGTTGGGAATTGATTTGCTTGGAGGGCCATTATATTCACTGCCACACCATCAGCGCCTTAAAAGATAAACTCAGACCTTCATATTTCAAGCACCTGTTTATTAAAAGTTACAAAACCTATTATTTGAAATATTGTAATAGATTTCGAAGAGGCATGCAGGATGGAAATGTGTTTGTGAGCAGAAGGGCACTCTCATATATACACATATTATACAGCTTGGGAGAAATGCACAGTATCAGGGGGAAAAAACAACAACTTTGGACATGTTTCTTTTATGTCAGAAAATTCTGCTGTTTATTTTCTGAATGTGAGGGTTGAACCCTGTTATGAACAGTTTAATGACCACACAGTGCTTGCTGTATTCTTCCTCTCTGCATTGGGAGGCCAGTGATTTTCCGTTTCATACTCACTACTCTCTAGCTTGCCATAGTGATCTCTCAAAGTCAGTACGGATTTGTTAACACTGAGTTTGAATAAGGGTCTTTTTAAATTTCTCTTATTTGGGGGAATGTTTGCACAGTAGTTTCGTAATGTCAAGGCATAAAGGGCAACAATTTTATTATGCAATGTAACTTACTAACCCTGAACCATCATTTTCAGCTAAGAGCTTTGGGTAGGGAATATTTTACACAAAGTTTTTTGGCACTAAGTTTGCCAGATCCTCTAACAGAGGCAGTTCGTTCTAATGTTTCAAACATAGGTCATGGTTTTATTCCTGCTCGTTGTGACACCGTGGACAATTCATTTTAATTCTCTGTGCCTGGGTTGACAAATGTGGATGACAAACATGTTTTTAAAATGAACTTTGAAATGGGAAAAAAATACTCAGCTATTCAGAGTAAAATCCTGGCTCCAATGAAGTTAATAACAAAACACCCCCTGATCTCTGTGAAGTCAGGATTTCGCTTCAGTCTTTTAAAGAGCCATTTTGGGGGTGGAGGAGACTGGACTGAACTGTGTTTTTGTTGATTTAGTTGTTTTGGTTTTTGTGGGGTACTTTATTGGTCAAGTCTGATGGTGCCCACAGCTTGATAGGTGCCTCTCTGGAAGTAACTGAATTTCTTACAAATAACCTGTCATGTTTTTGTTTAACACATATATCACAGCAAACGAATCAATTCAATTAGACTTCAAACACTGCCACAAGGGATAGATCTTGATTAATGCAAGGAGCTTGAGGAGAATAGATTTAATGGCAAGGAACCATGTATTGGAAATGTATTGCCATTCGCATGTAAATTGATCAGGAATATGGGCTCTTTTGTTCAGACCCAAACGTATGGATTCAGTTCTTAATTTAGAGTGTAATTACAGTGGTCTGTGACAGACACAGGTATAATTTATTCTTTTCCATTGGCCTTTTCCCAGAGGCTTGCTCTCTTTACCCTCTCCTCTGTACGAGACCACAGCCAGAGACCAATTTCTTTGTGTCTCTAAAAGGGGAAGAGAACTGGGCAAATTCTGTTGATCCCCATTGGAGCCATGCTAGGGTGGAAGCAGAGCGGTAGCGGCTTAGCAGAGGTTCCCAAGCCGTTCTGCCTGTGCCGGGCAGATGGAAAGAGCTCAGCTGCTGCCCTTGCTGACACTTCAGGAAGAGTTTGCTGCCAGTTGCTGGCAGGAGTCTGAGGGATGGGGATAGGCTGGGAGTTTGCCCAGGCTTCCTTGAAGCTACAGAGCACTGCACGGCTGGGCAATTTACACGCCCCCTGCCTAGCACTCCAGGCAAAATGAATAACTTTTATTCCAGCAACAGTGCAGCGACACAAGTGCTCAGTCATGAGCATTGACAGGACTCAGGCCTTTTTTAACTTGCTTCTATGGCATGATGAGCCCTGTCTGTGCTAGTGATTGTACCATTACTACCACAGGGGGAATGTGGGTCCTTTTTATGAGTGCAGTTAAGGTGGTGGTGGTGGGGGAGAGGGAGTAGTTCTGCATTCTGCTGGGTAACTGTGCCAGGAGCAGGGAAAGGGCACACACATCGTTTTCTTCCCTTCTTGGGCAGGAGAAGCCAAAGCTTATCCTTGCCATAGAAGTTTGAACAAGCCCTTATCAGACCTGGGTTACCACAGACATTCATCTCAATGAATTTTCTTTAAAGCACTTTAGTGGCATACAATTAGGTGCTAATATAATTGCCCCTCTGTTTCCTTGGCAATAAACAGATACTCAAGAGTGGATAAAGTAGGCAGACAAAGGCCAAGTCATTTCTCAGAATGAGGGAATCAAATTATTGCTGAGGAAAACAGAGAGGAAATGGTGTTGTTGCTACTAGAATGCCAGCTTAATGCAATATTGATGTGCTTTATTTTTAATTATTAACACTAGTCTTGGTTGACCACTGATACCAGCATTGGCAGTGGGGGGGTCACTTGAAATAGTAAGAAACTGATAATGCTACCCCAGTTACTTTCTTGTGGTCCTGTATTCTGAGTGGCAAGGAGGTCTCCTGGAATTAAGAATGAGTATAATCGGAACTATTGTTCTGGACAGAACAGTAATAGTAGTTCAGCAGACAGAGGGGAGAAAGGAAACAGGTATATCTACCCTCGTTTCTGAGGGAATTAACATTGTATTACTGAATGTAAACAAAATAACTCAATGAGTTGGAGGGTCTAAAATTCAAGCTAAAAGCGGATGCAGATGGGAAATCATTCGCAGTATTCATAATTATGCTGTTTGTTGTGGTAGATAATTCTAATGAACCCATCCCCTTGGCATCTGGGCAGACTATGCCCTTGATTGTGGATGAATGTCAGTAGCATACAATCCATTTTTCATTACTACAAAAAATGGGTCCTAGGTACTTTAAATTCTTTGTAATATTTAAGACCTTGGTTTCTGGAATGTAATTTGCAATTTCCTGGGATGTAATTTGCTGGAGATAATTTTACACCAGTGCGGTATGGAAATGACTCAAAATCATGGCCAAGTGTGTCATTTCGCCACTCTCAGAGCCTCAGGAGTCGGACTCACTTCAGAGCAGAAACATGTAATTCATCTTTTTTTTTCATATTTGAAAATATATATATTAAAAAGCATGATAAGCTGTCTCTACCTATTCAGCAGTTAGGGCCAGATTGTCAAAAGTGCTCAGGTCCAGATTGTCTAGTACTCAGTGCCCACAATTGCAGGACAGCTTTTTGAATGAGCTGAACCGCTATTTAGGACTTAATATAAGGGGGAGATTTTCAAAAGTTAAGCACTTGTGTAAGTGATTGCAGGACTCAAGTATTATTTGTGGGTCTAAATGGGAGCTGAGCTCTTCTGACAATCTTGTCTGGTCTATATGCTATGAGAAGTAATGCTACATTAACTGTAATGCACTGATTCCCCAATTTTATATATTTCTACTTTTCTATTCTCTTCCATGGTTCCCTCCACCCGCACCCAGACATAACTAGGGCTAGATCTGCACAATTCTTCGAATATTATAAAAATATAGAAGTTCTTTTCTAAATTATGTGGTACCATCTGTTGTAAAACAGATACTTTTAAGCATCCATATTGGGCAAATTCTATCCTCCATTATAGCTATTTAAATCTGAAATTACTCTGTTGAAGGCAAAGTGTAATTGTTATTATTGGAGACAGTGGTTACTCCAGGTTTACAATGTTGTAAATGAGACAAGATTGGACCCAGTATTTTCAGTTATTCGCTATTTCCTGTTTGCTATTCAGATACTTGGTATGGGCCAAATGATGCTACCTTTACTTATGTAGAGTAGTACTTTACTCCATGAATAGGCCCACTGGTTTTAATGGTGCTACTCAAGTAGTAATTTATATGCCCAGGAGTAAGAGTAACAGCATCTAGCCATAGGCATAAAGCCTACTTCATCTGGTGGTCTCAAAACACATTACAAAGACGTGTTATCCCAGTTTCACATATGGCAAAAACAAGGCACAGACATATGAAGGACTTTTCCAAAGGTTACACGGTGAGGCAGTGGCAACTGGGAACATTTTCTCACTCCCGGATCTCTATCAGACAACATTGTTGTCAACCACGTCATATTGTGAGAAATGTGTTGCTAATGTTGGGGGTCATGAATAAATATCTGAGCATGGGTTTCTGAATCTGCACTTTCCTCAATCTCTACCCAGCCTAGTAAGAGTTGGGCTGATTCACAGCCAGAGCTAGAAGACCAAAGAGAAGTGGGAATCTGCAAAGGGGAAGAGTTTTGAGGAAAGGGGATATTTATGTGGTCGCCACTTCCTAGTTAGTTCTGCAACTTTTGCCCAACGAAGTTCACGTTTTTGGTTGGTTGGTGAGTGGGAGGGTGAAAGGGTGGCAAATGGAAAGGACTGGTTGTGACTGGTAGCATGATACTCTAGTCCTGAAAAAGTCAGCCTCTCACAGGACCAATATCTCTTCCTTTTCCCTTCCAAGGCTTGTGCAAACTGGAAAAATCATAGGAATGTTCAGTCATATTGAGCCTCTTATTACTACACACACAGAAGTGATGAAGACTATTAAAACTTAAATAAATAAAAGTCTGAGAAAACAGAATGTCAGTGAAAATCAAGAACTGAAAACCTAGCATTATACCAATTATTGCCATTCTAAAGCCAAAAGAGTAAGGTTTGGGGGAGTAATGGTTACCTTATCTAATATGGTAATGAATTCTAGCACCTTGGCTATGTGTTTGCTGCCAAAAAAGTTTTTAGAATGAGATCACTAACTCGTAAAATCCTCCGGGAAACACAAGGCACAGATAGTTTTTACTTCAGTGTAGCTGGTCAAGGTCAACAGCATACCCTGACCTTGGGTTGACTTCGACTAGCTACATAGAAGTAGAAACTACCTGTGTCTCTCTTGTGGGATTTTACAGTAAAATAACTAATTCAAGAGAGTTATCTTGCTGTGAAAACACACCTTTTTGATAGTGAAGACTTAGCCTAAGATTTGAAAATCAGGCTAAGTTTAGGAAGGGTCTCTCTTTTTTCTATCTGGATACAGTTTGGGGCTCGGACTTTAAGAGGTCAGAGCCAAGACCTGATCTTTAATGATAATAATTAATTAATGCTTAGCTATTATATGGCATTCTTCAAAGTGGCCAAGTAGCATTAAACAGATAAGATTTTTTTTTCCGTTCAGTGATCAAACTAAGAATGCCTTATCTAGTTCAGTTTATGAGAAGTATAAACCTTGATGTGTTAAGTAAACAATTTCTTTTGATTTAAATCCATTTTCTTTCTGTTTTAAGAGAGAAAATCTTTCTTAACTCTTATATTAGGAAATTCTCCCATTGTGTGCGTGTTTCAGGCAGATTGCCCCAAAGGAGAAAAGAACCATGCAATCTGGGAGAATAGTTGCTAAAGGGTAAACAGTTTATGGGAGTTAAACCACCCACTCCATTTTAGGTAAAAGGCATGAACAGAATCAGGGCCGGCTCCAGGCACCAGCTGAGCAAACTGGTGCTTGGGGCGGCCGATTGTTCGAGGCGGCATTCTGCCCAATCCTAGGGCGGCACGGCCGCTTTTTTTTTGTTGTTGTTCCACTCCGGCCACCCTGTAGAGGGCAGCGGCGCGGAGAACCAGAGCGCCCTGCAGGGCAGTCCTCTTCCTTCCCTCCCCGTCGACCGGAGCGGAGCCCTCGCGGAAGGTGGCAGGAGGCGGCACAGCGGGAGGGGCCGCGTGGCAGGGCCCCTGCTGTAGCCCTGGCCGCCCCCTTCTCTCTCTCTCTCCCGCCCGCTCCCACCCCCTCCCCCACTCCCCCCAGCCAGTCCCCCTGCACCCGCACTCTGGCTGCGCAGCAGGTTTGTGGGTTTTTTTTGTTTCTTTTTGCTTTGCCGTTCTGGCCGCCCCGTTTTTGTTTTTTTTTTTTGCTTGGGGCAGCCAAAAAGCCAGAGCCAGCCCTGAACAGAATTATGCAAAAAGTGTGGCAGATAACACACTAGGGGAAATGTCATGGAGGGAGACCCTAGAGCAGATGTGAAATGCAGGATGATTGGGTTGTAGGAGCATGTATCTGCACATACACACAGAGCAAACATTTTGGATCTAATCTTTTTTTTTAGCAGACTCTTCTCCCCCTCTCCCCCACAGATTTACTGCACATTCTTCTGTAGCTTGCAAACAATGCAGAGATGCATCTTAAAAAACAGATGGGTTGATCGATACACAAAACCTCAGTAAACCACAATGCTGCATTGTGTTCCTGTCATTGTGTAAGGCACGTGGGATATAAAATGAATTATTTTTACACAAATAAGGCCCATTAATGTAGAATTAATGGATCCTCTAATGAAAAGTGGGTTTGTTCCTTATAAAATAGAATCTCTCAATGGAACGCACTCTTACTAGGAGTAAAGCAAATATTTGAAACTAATGTCCTGGAGTTGGCAGTGTTGTTTTGCATGATGATGAGCTTCTTTTTGCCTGGGGCATTAATGAATCATTAGGCCTTTTTCACCAGGTGAATTAGCAGAATATTCTTTTGAAAGACATTAGCCTGTGTTTAGTAAAGAGAAGCAGTTGACAAGACATGAGGAGTGTAAGACTCCCTCTTTCACAGAATATATATATTTTCTTGCACTTCACATACCAAAGAATGTATCTAATACCTCTCTGAAGTGTATTCTGTTTAGTGTGACAGCCAGGGACTCTATATTTTATCTGCTGGAAACAGGTGTTTCAGCATAAACATTCAAATGAGCTTGAGGAAATCGGCAAGGAGCAGGGAAAAACATTTTAATTACTTAGAATCAAAAGCATGTGGCTTAGTTGTGAGGTGAGATTGAAAACCAGCTGAAATTATAAGAAGGCGAAATAAATTAACAAACAAGTACCATCCTATACTGAGAAGGTACCTTGCCAAGCTTGGGATTTTAAATATTCCAATTTAAAAACTATTGTCAAGAAATATAATTTCTGTTCTAAATGTGAATATTTCACTACCCACATGGAATCAGAGAGTAGCATTATTTATACACTGTGTTGTAGAGTGTCAGCACACATTCGTACAGTTTATGCAGTAAACAATGGTAGGTATTAGATAAACACAATGAAACAAATACATTAAATTCATGTTCTGCGAGTCAGGGTGACAGATAACGTAGTGCACAACAAGGCACTGAGGGGATATTTTTGCCTCAGGTAAATTGGAAATCCTCAGTTCTCTCCAAGTGTCAAGGGATCCCTAGGTCCCATCATCACTGGGAAATCATTTAGCTTTCTGAACAGCCATGCTGGCCAATGCAAGCTAGTGTGAGGAGGGAAAAACTTAACTTGCTTTTTTTTTTTAGGAATGGTTTTGTTATCTGAAACTCTGTTCATGATCAGAACTTAAAATGGGCTGCTCTCGGGTTTTCCCAGTGTAGAGGAGAAGCCAGTGTGCACAAAGAACACAGAGGGACCCTAATTTAGGTTTATAAGGCTCCCGCCAGTAAGTGACACAAAATTAAAAGTTATCTACTTGAAAAACATCAAAGGCTGAGCTGACCCTGCTGGCATTTGTACCTTTCATTCTATGGAACCCGAAGCTTTGGTTACTAAGTCTAGGCCCGTTCTTAGTAGTTTAAAAAAAAAAATTAAATGGCCAAATTATTGATTTCCCCCCCCCCTGTTTTCACTGCTAGGTCTTAACTCTCCACTCTATCCACTGTGATGCTTCCAACAATCCATTAAACCAATGGAACAAGTCTGAGTCTAGCTTATTCAGCAATAATCAACGAGTTAAAAAGTGGCTTCTATTCATATCTAGTAATTACTTTTCATAATGACTTTTACTGTGCATTCAGTATTGTGAATCTATAATCAGCTTATTGTATGATTGGGTACATATTAAGTGCAAATACATCAGACTCAACATTGAGATTTACACATGCCATGTTATATTTGTATAAAATTCACTCTCATTGCCAGGTTTGTAGAGAATGCTGGGAAAGTGCAGTTTCAAAACTCATTTACATTTTAATGGGGCCACTAACAATGCCACAGAGAAGGCTTAAAACCTTATGGGCATGTCACCTGCAAATTATCTTGTCTTTGAATTCTTGTGGCACAGAAAAGAAAAAGTTAAATGTTAATTAAACTAAAACTATGTTCAAAAATATTAAGGTTCTCAGTTATATATGTAAAATAAAAGATTTTAAAGACTGAAACGTCATAGACTGACTGAAAATTCCAGGTAGAACACATCTAATGTGGTGATGTATATACCAGCAAGGACTTAACTTTACAGAAGCCGCAGACCAGGTACAATGGAATACTAGGTTTTTCAGTGGTCTAACATGCTGTGTATGTACCGTATATACTGTAGTATGTAAGCAGGAAGTGAATACCAAGAAAGTACACTCGCAGCTTTAATTTGTTTCCTTTGTGGGGTTAAAAAGCACTAATCAAAATAATGTCACGTGATTTAGTACATCCTTTTTCTGCCATTAAATGGGAAAGTTGCTCACTGTTTCTCTAAAAGGGTATTGGCAAAGCACTAGACCCAGCTTAAAGGGTTATGACTAGGCAGTTTAGGTCCAGAATTTAGATATGGTTTAAAAAAGAAGAAAACTGTAAAATATGCTGCTAATAGACACGTGCTTAGAAAAGTGATTTTTAAAAAAAATCAGCAAAAACCTTTATTTTTTTTTTTATTTATTATTTTTTTTAAATGGGGAATAAAATGCAGAGAGCCAAAGCCACACATTAGGATCTAGATATTGAGTACCATTGTGGGGTGTTTGTATCTGAGTGTTGCTTCAACCCTACATTTAAATTAAAGATTTACTTGTATGTGCACAAGTACTGCACATTTACTTGTATGTACACGCAGTACTGTTTTAGTGCATGGGAACCTGACTAATGCTCATTGTCCAAGTGAAGTGCAGTTAATAAACAGTAAAAATGTTGAAAAATAAATTAAATTTTTAAAAGTGATTTCAGACAACATGGTATTTGTATCAAAGGTAGGGAAATTAGTGTTTGTTGTCTTTTAGTATCCTCAAGAATTTGGGGTACCAAAGTTATGGGACTGGATACTGGAATTACTGGGTGAAACTCTATGATCTCGGTTATGCAAGTTGTGACACTAGATGACCATAATGCCCTAAAAATCTATGACCCTATATGCTAGGTCTCTGAAATTTGCCTTAAATCTCATTTGAAATGCCCCAGAGATGAATCTGATCCATTGTGTTTGAGGAAGTCATTAGTGAAAATTAGTGCCAGGAAATTGTGTGAAATATAAAGACTCTTGAATGCGGCTTTATTTCTCTAACACGGTAAAAAATACTAGGTTCCCTAAAATAATATTCAGCACTTATAGAGCACACTTTACAAAGAGGGTTAAATATCATTATCCTCATTTTACAGGTGGGAAAACTGCGGCACAGAGAGAGATTAAATTGACTTGTCCAAGGCCATAGAGTGAGTCAGGAGCAGGACCAGGAATAGAATTTGTATTTTCTGACTTCCAACTTTGTACCCTATTAAGTGGACCACATTGCCTCTCGATACAATGGAAGGTTAAAATATGCAAGACTTGCACATAGGTAGAGTCTGAGGAAGAGAAAATTCACCCAAAGGATTCAAACACTGCTTTGCCGGGGGAATCCCTGTCTGCATTATACTGTATGTGCATTGGTCAAAGTAGATTGAACCAAGATGGGAGCTCTCACCACTCAGATCAAGGAGGAATGGGAGTGGTTTTATCAGAAGAGTGGAAACTATGGTTCTTACCCTGCTCAAGCAGCATAGTCACCCACATTGTCTGCCTTGAATGTGGGAGAATGAGGAAAGGAAGGGGCTGTGGCAGGCACATGATGTAGGTTCTGATAGGTCCAGGTGACACTGTCTGTGTGTGCATGTGTGTGTGTATGTGCATGTGTGTGTGTATGTGCATGTGTGTATGTGTGTATGCGTATATATAAAATAATTCCCTTTGTGTTTGTCAATGGATAGCTTGTAGAGATGACAGATTTTTTTTTCTAGAGAAAATTTTATGTTTTCAGAGAAACATCACAAATGAAATATGATTCTGAAATGCCACTGTGGTGCTTCATGGGAGTTTTTAATTTGGGTGCCTCATGCTCCCATTTTCCTCTAATAGGACATGCTCCTTGGTTGGACTACATCTCCTGTGATGCATTACAGTCTACCCTCTTGGTAAGGGGAGGTAGGGCACCAGGGCAGTCGTATAGCTGTGATGGATCTGAGGAGATGAAGTCCAGTTCGGGAATTAGTCCATGGAGAAGCAGGATGGCATAAAACACAGTTTTGATGGAATATCTCTGACCAGCCCTACTATTCATGTCATAGGGAGCCACTTTAAGCTCTGCAATGACGCTAGGCCCAGTCTCTTCATGGTGCAGTGGAAGCTATTAATAGGTTAACATTTGCCAACCATTCCCGTTGGCTTACCATGAATACATTTAGAAATAAACTGATATTCTCAGTTAACCACTATGTGCTAGTTGTTAGCAAATGTTGATTTGTCGGTGCAAACCGCTGTATTTTTGTTCCTAGGTGGTAGAATTACTTTGGGAAGTCCAGACCTTCCATATTCAATGCACAAATGGCTCACTGAGATCTGAAAAAACCCAAACCTTTAACACACAAACCCAGATACGAGTTTTTTTAAGTTTTTTAAAGGTCCCCTGCTGAATTCTAGTACACAGTCCACTCCATCCGTCCTTCTCTGGGATCCTCTGTCTGAAAACCACTGCAGAAATATAGACTGCATTATCAGCTTTGTCCTCTTGCTACTGCAGTGTATGAGTTGTCTACTGATTCTTCCTCTTATTTTTCAAAAAGTTTCTCCTCCAGAAAGTATTTCTCCTCTGTATAGCTGTATTGCGACATTCCACACCACACAGAAGGAGCAGTTTCCATGCTTTCTGCTGCTCCATTTGCCTCATGTTGCTCAAGGATGGGAACAGAGACACATTTTTAAAATGTCAAATACTTGTATTAGAACAGCTTGTTTATTATAGCATGCTCATCAGGGGGTGAAGAAGTGACGATACGGATCATCAAAGAAGATGCTGGAGGCATCTGTTACAAAGCCTCAAAACATGCCATGATGCACAACTGGGCAGTGAAATGTTAAAATAAACACTGACCTTTTTTAGAAATATGCCCAGTGAATTATAAACAAACACCTGAAATTCCTAATGTCACTGATTTATTGTCACTTGGGATGGGGAGTGGGGGGTGAGAAAGACCGCCAAGACAACATGATGTGCTAGTCTGAAAACTAGCAGACAAAAATAAATGCATAATTTTGAATCTGAATTAGCAAGAGTTGTACACTAGGTCTGTCATCTGGAAAGAAAAGAAATACACACAAATTTATTCAGAAATAGTGACAACTCTGCAAACAGATGACAGAAACCTACAGAAGTCACTGCAAGGGGATTTGTCATTCTTGAGCGTCACATAGCTAATTCCCAGCATGTTTTATTCTGAATACATTAAAGCATAATTATACTGTGACTAATGCCGGTAGCTCTTTAACTGAACTGCTTCCCTCGTGTAGCCTCCCTCCCACATACCCAATGGTTTCCTTCTTTCCTAAGCATATGGCAAGCCATAGACAATATAAATATCCAGAAGGAAATCCAATTTGGCCAGAATGTATGAACTAGCATATTTCATTGAAAGGCTGCTTGGTAAATATGTATAAGTACTTGGAGTATTTGAAATGATGGTTTCTTTGAAAGCTGGCCCTGAAATCTAGGGCATAATCCTACCTTTTTACTTTCTCTCTCTACATGTTTGTTTTTCACTTCTGGGATTTTCTGCTCATTGTTACAGAATTCTGTCTTTGTTTTTTTTCCTGTCTTAGTTGATTCTTTTGGCTGTGGAATATTACAACTAGTCTGTGGATGCTGTACTCTTTCAATTTCAATTAACTTTTAGTGGGCAAATACATACATTACCAGTAACGGTATGAAATATGAAAATCTTTGCAGAATACCACTATAATATAGCCTAAAATCCCTGCTATTTTTTTTTTTCTAGAAGAACCTGTACTTTCATTTGGTTCTGAAATAAACATATAGTTATGCAGCCAAAAGTAAATTCATTTGTGAAATTTGCTTTTCATGGTCATGGTGACTTAGTGGATATAGTGAGGGTTAATAGAACAATTCATTGTATGCCAGAGGGCAGATGCATAGAAATAATCTTGGAATTATTTGTGGTTATTATAAGTAGTAATAGGCTATTGTGCTTTCTTGGCTCATTAATTATTCTGAAGCAGTTATTAATAAGAATTTAGTTAAATATCCTAAATGATGGCATGTTGAGTGGTGTGTTGCTCATGAGAACACACTTTGCTTATGTATTTATATGCCATATTCTAAACTTTAGGCCTGGGCATAATTCCTAACAGGTTGCAGTTCCTAAGGTCTTCAATGGTGACACTGTCCTTGGATAAACAGAATCTATATAACAAAATTATAGAGAAGAGTTGTAAATACAGCTTAATTTACATACACTGTGTGTGTGCACGCAGAACAAGCTGTAGAAAAGGAGAATGGGAAACCAAAGGTGATTAGAGAAATAAATAATTAGACCAGGTGTAAAAACTCACCAACACAGCTTGAATCTGGGATAGCAAATACTGTACTTTCAGTACTTCCAAAAGATCTATTGGCCAAGAGTCACTTGCAGCAATTATTATTTGGTGACTAATCTCCAACAACAAATAAGGTTGAGAAAATGTAAGCTGTCCGTTGACAGAACTAGAGGCAAAACTCATCACAGAATGTACATATCATGCATTTCTGGAGTCAGTACAGTTCCGTTAGTTACTGGTGTAACTCAGTTCCCGATTCAGGAAAGAAGATTGACTCATCAAAGGCCTTAGGCATATGCTTAAGTCCCATTGAAATCAGTAGGACTTAAGCACTTACATAAGTGCTTTCCTGCACTGGGGTCTGAAAATTATGGACCACAACATTCAAAAGTAATTTCAGAAGAATTTTTTGTATTGTAAACAAGGGTCCTCAGTCCTGCAAGTTGCTGAGCGCTCCATGGAAGCCTGTGGGTGCTCAGCTCCTCACAGGGCAGCTCATTACATTGCAGGACCAAGGATACGTTTCCTAATCTGCAGTCAGAGATATTACTGGAAAAATGTTAACAGCTGACAAGTAAACATTCCTGAGAGGAAGCATCACCTTGAAACACTGTTTCCTATGATGGCCCTTCACTTGGTTTTTAAAATGAAGCTTGTGGTGGAGGAGAAGGAGAGATGCATTTCATTTACTAAATAGGATGGCTTGGCTGCTCTTACATTATACTGTTTTGTTTTGTTTTTTTAACATTAACTGTGACTGCATCCCCTTAAACTGAACAGCTCCATTCTGAGGAAGCTTGGGTGGTTTTGAACAGATGTAGAGACATGACAGAGTTCATTTAGTACATAATCAACAGATAATAAGAGGGTACTCAGCGAAATAGCACTGAATTGCAAGTGCCGTCAGCCTTTTCAAAACAGGAAAATTAGACATTTTTATCTCCACATGCACAACAGGGTCAGGAGAAGCAGGAAAAGACTAATTTAGAAGCCTTTTATTAGGTTCTAGGGTTTGAAAAAAATGTTGCTGTAAGGTTCTAAAAAACTGATCTCTCGTTATGCACTGTACCTGTCTATGGCAGATAATATACTTCTCTGTAGGGGTTATATGAGGTTTTATACTTCTAAGCATGTGGGTATTTCCCTAGAGCCCAATTCTGCAGAGCTCTCAACTTCTGTCTTCACCAAGAGTTAGTGCATTCAGTTCCTTGCAGGATTAAACCTCAGGTATTCTGTGAGTAACATATTTTTACTGCTAAATACTTCCATCCATTTCACCAACTTCATAGCCCTACAATGCCTATAATATTATATTTATAGGGAGCATTTATGGGTGAAATGCTCAGACTATTGCCATCAGCTAGACACATAATGTATACAACATAATGAAGTTGCTGGTATAGCTGAACAGGGTTAGCCTGCTTTGCTCCCCTCCTGACTGGCCCTAGTCCTTGACTCCAATGATGCATTACTTTTTTGGGGCTCAAGCTAAAAATGTCACCCCGGGCTAAGTGCACCTAAGATCACCTGATCCAAACTTCAGCCAGGGAGCACACACAACTGAGTCAAAATGGAAAGTGGAAACATTATGAAAAGTCCTCTCTGCTTCCCTTTCACGTTTCTCCTTTGATCACTGGCTCCACACGTCATTTACTGTTGCTCTCAGGCTAGGTCTACGCTACCCGCCTGAATCGGCGGGTAGAAATCGATCTCTCGGGGATCGAATTATCGCGTCTCGTCAGGACGTGACAATCGATCCCCGAATCGACGCTCTTACTCCCCCAGCGGAGGTGGGAGTAAGCGCCGTCGACGGGGAGCCGCGGAGCTCGATTTTGCCGCCGTCCTCACAGTGGGGTAAGTCGGCTCCGATGCGTCGAATTCAGCTACGCTATTCGCATAGCTGAATTTGCGTATCTTAAATTGACCCCGCCCCTGTAGTGAAGACCTGCCCTAAGCCTGACTCCTCCAGTCCCTTGAGAAGCATAGTACTAGCTCTTGTGCTTCTGCAGACTGCAACTGTCTCAAACTGCTCCACAAGCCACTTTGCTCTGTCTGGCCATATGGTACAGCAGATATTAGACATTCCCAGACACATGGGAAATATGCAGTTTATACAGACAGCATAAACTTGTATCCAGGCTAACAATACCGTTAATATACCCACTTACCACCTTACTATCTCCTTGCCCTTAAGATTGCCTCTGGTTCAGGATTCTGTGTGCTGATACAAATACAGTGAGTATCTCTAAAGCAATTGACTGCAAACCCTGATTAGAGCCTGATGGAAACAAGCAGTTGGATTTCCCCTGTGTTATAGTACTCTGTGCTTATTAGAGAAACACAGATTGGGGATAGCCAACAGAGTTCTGCAAAAAGGCCTTGAACAAGGGCCTCCACACTTCATGCTGCAGCTTAAATGCGACCAATAGCTCATCCTGCCATCTAGACACACAGTTTCATTTTGAAGGTCGCTCTCAGTCGATTGTCATAAAGAAACGCAACAGGTGTGCTCGTAATTGTGCCCTATTTGGACAATTCCCGACCCTCAAACTCTATATTAATACCTTAGAAGGCTAACATTCTGGCACTGGGTTGCTGTCCTGCCTGCATGATTGCTGGTTGGCTAGAGGGTTGTTTGTTTGGGGGGGTTGACTTACACAGTCCATGTTTAGCTTTCAATGCTTCTTTCCACTTAAAAAAGGGCAAAATAGCTTTGAACATAAAATTCATCCAGGCTGTCTCCAGGAATGTGCCATGGTCATTCACCAGACCACGAACATTTTTACGAGGCTACATGTCTACTGAGTTTGCCTGCAGGAGCACAGTCACACAAGTTAGATTACTTGTCTCTTTAGAGATATCTGTGTAGTATGTGTTCTCGCCTTAGACATCTGAAGAGGAAAAGGTACTTTGAGCTGACACACATTCTGGCTGGTCTGATGACGTGGAAATGGTGATGAAAATTGCTTAAAATGAACCTACCAAGAGTGACATTTGAGAACCTTGCAAGAAGTTTATAAATAGAGAACCTCATGAAAGCTTTGCAAAATTCTCACTCTCTTTTTTTTTTTTTTTTTTTTTTTTTTTTTTTAAATGCCAGGGTAAGTAAGTGTCTGCATGACCTGGGGCAGTTCGGCATTTCATTCCCAACTCACTTCTATTTTCATATCTTCCTATTTTAACAATGTCTGCAATTCAATGTAGGATCAGACTCATGTTTAGAAACCTATTTTTTCTGTGACCTACACGTTTCCTAATGCTTGAAATCTATCTTGTTGTAACAAAGACTAAAGCATAGGATTAAATTCTGAAGAGACCGAGGGGGATAATTCTGCTTAAATCTCAGTGGGATCAGTAAACCTTCCATAAAGAACAGCCTGTCTTGAATTCAGATCTCAGCATATATCCTGCTTCTTTATTTGACAAAATCCTGCATATGATTCCTGTCATAGGTGCCGACTCCATGGGTGCTCCGGGTCTTAAGCACGCACTGAAAAAAAAAATAGGGTGCTTAGCACCCACAGGGCCAGATTAACTTTCTGTGGGCCCCAGCACTCGGACTATGGCCTTGCCCCTTGCTCCGCCCCAAGGTCCTGCCCCCACTCGGTCTCTCTCCCCTCCCCCCGCAAGACCCTGTCTGCCACTCCACCCTGAAGCCCCACCCACACTCATCCTCTTCCCCCGAGACTCCACCCACCACTTGCAAAGGGGGAGGGGATGGAGAGGAGCACCCACCAGCAAAAACAAAAGTCAGTGCCTCTGATTTCTGTTCATGTTCATCTCTTCCCCCCCGCCCCCGACATTAACCGAGTATTAAGATGCGCACCTCCAGTGGCTCAGATTGTACAGTTCTACTGTAACTTTGTAAAGCCTCCATTATACATGATGTTGCAGCAGCTCCAGCGAGAGATCTGCTGTGGGGAAAAGAGAAAGGGGCCTATACCCACCTCTGTCATTAACTCCTTATGTGACCCTGGGCAAGTCTCTTCATGTCTCTGGGCCAGATTTACAAAGCTATTTAGACACCTAAGGATGTACTCTGGATTTACAAAAATGCCTAAGAGCATGTCTACACTGTAATGTAAGCCCATGTTTAGTAGAACTTGAGTTCGCAGACTCTGGGTGTATTAACCTAGAGTTTGAGCATCTACAAACATTTGTAACTCACAGGTTCGAAATTGTTGAACCCTGGGTCCAGACCTGGAGCTCCCGCATCTACCCTGCATTATGTGGGCCTGAGTCCAACCACCCATATCCCAGGCTTCCTAGCTGCTCCCCAAATATGGCCACTCTATTGTTTGTTTGCAGTGTGGGAAAATTTGACTGTCCACCAAAGTTGACTGTCCAGAGAACAAAGAAAGTTGACCTGTGGGATTGTGAAATACTTTTGGCAGACTCTCAGACTGAGTCCATCTGCAATAAGGCTTGAACTCATGGTCCCGGTTTGACTCACTCTCAGACCCTCCACCCTCCTGGGACTCTGAGTCCAAGATGTGGTTTGGCATGATGTGTGTAGACAGAAGCAGGATTAGGCTTGAGCCCTAGTTCTAACCCTGGGTTTACATAGCAGTATAGACATACCCTAAGAGGTTAGACACTTCTGTAAATTCAACATTAGGTGTCTGTGTGAATCTTTAGGCACCTAAATTCTTTTGTAAATCTGTCCTTCTGTCCCTTTGTTTATTCCCCAGTAAAGTGGATGTAATAACATCTAGTTCCCAGGTTGATGCGCTACTTAAATAATGTTTGTACAGTGCTTTGAGATCTTAGGCACTGCAACATGTTGTTATGTTTGAATGTTAGATACAATAATTTAGAAAATGCAGGAATATACCACCAAGCAACTCTTAGCATTTCATCAAAGACAGGTTTAACTATCTTAGTTTTAGGTTGATTGCTTAATTAGGTGAGCAACTGAATTGAATTAATTCATCAAAACTAATTTGAAAAGATCTCTCGAGGCTGTAAGAGCTTGTGTCTATTATTTGTATTTGTTGCTTTGGGTCTATGCATGGTTTTGTTATTGTGTTAACAGCAGTCTTAATCTTGTTTGATTTTAATTGCATGTGGTCAGTTTCAATGGTGGTCATTTCTTTTTACTTTTTTTCTTCTCCCACCATGTGTAAATCAATCACTGCTTGATTTAGAATAAGGGCTTTCAGTAAAATGATTCTTACCAACTTAACTACATTTCACCACTGTCCTCACAAGCACAGCCTAAATTTGGCTGTGAGGTGAAATTACTTCATAGGCACTCATGTTGAGTTTTTGGAACCATGTTTCCTGGAGTAGTATTTCAACAAGCATGTTAGAATATAAGAATGATCATACTGGATCAGACCAATGGTCCATCTAGCCCACTATCCTGTCTTCCGACAGTGGCCAATGCCAGGTGCCCCAGAGGAAATGAACAGAACAGCCATTCATCAAGTGATCCATCCCCTGTTGCCCATTCCCAGCTTCTGGCAAACAGAGGCTGGGGACACCATCTCTGCACATCCTGGCTCATAGCCATTGATGGACCTGTGCTCCATTAATTTATCTAGTTCTTTTTTGAACCCTGTGATAGTCTTGGCCTTCACAACATCCTCTTGCAAGGAGTTCCACAGGTTGACTGTGCATTCTGAAAAAAATACTTCCTTTTGTTTGTTTTTTAAACTTGCTGCCTATTAATTTCATTTGGTGGCCCCTTGTTCTTATGTTATGAGGAGTAAACAACACTTCCTTATTTACTTTCTCCACACCAGTCATGATTTTATATCATATCCTCCCTTTGTCATCTCTTTTCCATACTGAAAAGTCCCAGTCTTATTAATCTCTCCTCATACAGAAGCTGTTCCAGACCCCTAATCATTTTTGTTGCCCTTTTCTGAACCTTTTCCAATTCCAATATATCTTTTTTGAGATGGGGCGACCACATCTGCATGTAGTATCCAAGATGTGGACATACCATGGATTTATACAGAGGCAATATGATATTTTCTTTCTTACCTATCACTTTCTTAATGATTCCCAACATTCTATTCACTTTTTGAACTGCCGCTGCACATGGAATGGATGTTTTCAGAGAACTATCCATAATGACTCTAAGATCTCTTCCTTGAGTTGTAACAGCTAATTTAGACCCCAGACTTTTATATGTATAGCTGGTATTATGTTTTCCAATGTACCTTGCTTTGCATTTATCAACATTGAATTTCATCTGCCATTTTGTTGCCCAGTCACCCAGTTTTGTGAGACCCCTTTGTAGCTCTTCGCAGTCTGTTTTGGACTTAACTATCTTGAGTAGTTTTGTATCATCTGCAAATTTTGCCACCTCACTATTTGCCCCTTTTCCCAGATCATTTATGAATATGTTGAATACGACTGGTCCCAGTACAGACCCCTGGGGGACACCACTATTTACCTCTCTCCATTTTTAAAACTGACGTACCCTTTATTCCTACCCTTTGTTTCCTATCTTTTAACCAGTTACCAATCCATGAGAGGACCTTCGCTCTTATCCCATGACTGCTTACTTTGCTTAAAAGCTTTTGATGTACACTATATCCACTGGATCCCCCTTTTCCACATGCTTTTTGTGACCCCCTCAAAGAATTCTTGTAGATTGGTGAGGCATCATTTCCCTTTACAAAAACCATGTTGACTCTTCCCCAACAAATTATCTTCATCTGTGTGTCTGACAATTTTGTTAATTACTATAGTTTCAACCAGTTTACCCGGTACTGAAGTCAGGCTTAGTGGCCTTTAATGGCCAGGATCACCTCTGGAGCACTTTTTAAAAACTGGTGTCACATTAGCTATCCTCCAGTTATTTGGGACTGAAGCTGATTTAAATGATAGGTTACAAACCACAGTTAGTAGTCCTGCAATTTCACATTTGAGTTCCTTCAGAACTCTTGGGGGACTATTATCTGGTCCTGGTGACTTATTACTGTTTAGTTTATCAATTTGTTCCAAAACCTCTTCTAATGACACCTCAATCTGGGACAATTCCTCAGATTTGTCACTTAAAAAGAATGGCTCAGGTTTGGGAATCTCCCTCACATCCTCAGCAGTGAAGACTGATGCAAAGAATTCATTTAGTTTCTCCGTAATGGCCTTATCGTCCTTGAGTTCTCCTTTAGCATCTCAATTGTCCAGTGGCCCCACTGGCTGGTTAGCAGGCTTCCTGCTTCTGGTGTACTTAAATTTTTTTTTGTTATTATGTTTTGAGTCTTCAGACTTCTTCAGATGCAAGTAGTGAGGTTCTTACCCACGAAAGCTTATGCTCCCAATACTTCTGTTAGTCTCAAAGGTGCCACAGGACCCTCTGTTGCTTTTTAATTTGGGGGTATACATGTTGCATTGAAGGCTCTCTTGGGACTGATTATATTTTAGTACCCAATAATCTGGTTGAAATGGAATTAAGAATCTCCTCTGTACTTTCTGGAGAAATAACCTAAGAAATTTAATTAAAGAACACAAAAGAGGTGGCAGTTTTTTGTTGTAATTCAACTGAATTACATTGAATTCACTGAAGACATTTGTGTCTTAACACATTTTGGTGTGAGTATATGTAAATAAATCATGTGGGCTGGACATCCCTAAGACCAGTTTTGCAAACAGATCTATCAGTTTAATAAAATATTTTCAAACAGCATTTCCTTTTTGTACAATTTCTAAACTGATTAATAGTGGAGCCAAGGAGGAAACACTTTTTGCTCTCCTGCGGATATGACGTGAACTAGAGGGAAGGAAACACATTATATGTGGAATTTTGCCAAAGCAAAGTATTGTTTGTATTCACTTAAAACCAAGGGTGAAAATGAAAACTGCCCTTCAGGACAGTAGAGTTGTCATAGAGTCATAGAATATCAGGGTTGGAAGGGACCTCAGGAGGTCATCTAGTCTGACCCCCAAAATGAACTGCAGAAGCCATTTGCTTAAAGCAAAGTGGTGCTTGAACTCACAACATCAGCATCACTCCATATAGCACTGCTCTATAAGTACTCTGCACTAACCCATTGTGCCACTGGAGCCCACTTCCACCCTAAAAAGAGGGGAGGGGTGCCAAAATGTGGGGGCAAATTCGTGAACACTAATGATTGCCTGTCTGTTTGTCTATCATTCATATTGCCCATATCACCATAGTACAGGGGTCGGCAACGTTCAGCACACGGCTCGCCAGGGTAAGCACACTAGCGGGCCGGGCCAGTTTATTTACCTGCTGACGCGGCAGGTTCAGCCGATCAAGGCCCTCACTCACCGTGGTTTGCTGTCCCGGGCCAATGGGGGCGGCGGAAAGCGGCGCGGGCCAAGGGATGTGCTGGCCGTGGCTTCCCGCCACACCCAGTGGCCCAGGACAGCGAACCGCGGCCAGTGGGGGCCATGATCGGCCGAACCTGCCAGTGCAGGTAAATGAACTGGCCCGGCCCACTAGTTTGTTTACCCTGGCGAGCCGCGTGCCGAACATTGCCGACCCCTGCCATAGTACCTGACCTATATGAACAGAGTTTTACCCTTTTGCCATAAAAATCAATATTAACTGATGGAGATGGTGCTAGTTTATTATGGAGGAAATCCACTAATACTTGTGAAAATGTAAATATGCCCCAACACAAACTTGGCAGCTTCAGCCTCCAGCCAGCAAAAGGTTTTACATGGATAAATCCTGAACTTCAGCTTAACTGGCTGTTTGTTTCTTTTAAAAACATGTGTTTTCAGGTCACAACGATAAATGACTTTTGTTTCTCTTTGTTTCACTAGAATGATTACAGGAAGTTATCTATGCAATGCAAAGATTTTGTAGTGGGTGTACTGGATCTCTGCAGGGATACAGAAGAAGTGGAGGCTATTCTGAATGGAGATGTGAACATAAAAGTGTGGCCTGAGCACCCCCGCCCAAGCCTGAGCAGAATTAAACTTGCCATTAAATATGAGGTCAAAAAGGTAAGATCTTTCCTTTAGTTGGTAAAACATCCATTGCTTTCAGTGGGACCAGGGTTAATCCTTGGAATTTAGCCTTTCTATGGCTTTATTTGCAGGTGGTTGCACATTTTAATATGGAAAATGTTACCGTTAAACTGTTAATTATTATGGATATGGTGGTGCTTTTACAATGTTAAAAGGAAGGTTGGATGGCTCAAGGGATTGGTAAAATTATATAGGGGCCTCTCATCTCTAGGGTAGCTTACACAAGTAGGACTGTGGAAAAGTTTGGTAGTGGTCTCAAGTCACTGCCATTGCAATATGCAGTGTTACAGTAGCGGTGTGAGTGCCAGGATATTAGAGAGACAAGGTGGACAAAGTAATACCTTTTATTGGGCCATCTTATGTTGGTGAGAGAGATAAGACCTGAAGAAGAGCTCTGTACGAGCTTGAAAGCTTGTCTCACAGAAGAGTAGCTGGGGGTTCAATACAACCCCCAGATTGCAAATGCAACTAACAAATGTCAGAAGCACACTCTCAGTCTAAGGGATACATCTACACAGCCCCTCCCCCCCCCAAAAAAAAAACCCCTCACGGCAATGAGTCTTAGAGTCTACGTCAACTGATCGGGACTCTCGGGGCTCAAACTGTAGAGCTAAAAATAGCATTATAGACATGGAGGCTTGGGCTGGTGCCTGGGCTCCAACACCTTCCCCCCTCACCAAGTTTCAGAGCCCAGGCTCTGGCCTGAGCTCAAACATCTACACTGCAACGTTTAGCCCCACAGCACAAGGCATAGTTGACCTGAGACTTGCTCTGTGGGTCGTTTTTTGCTGGGTAGACATACGCTTAGAGGGAGATACCAGCCTCATCAGATCACCCGGTTGTTTTCCAAACTTTCAGACATCATCTCGGTCTTATCCAGACTGAGCTTCAGCCAACGAGCTCTGATCCATGCCCCATGAATGTCAGTGGGACTTATGCGCTGAAGTCACTTAGGTAGTTTGAAAAAAACAACCCCACTCGTTATGTAGTGCCACAGAATAAGCATGCCCCACACATAGCATTTATGGACGAGAAAAGGCTCCTGACTAGATCTGGTGAGAAAACAGAATTCCAATTCCTCAACAACAAAATAGTTTTTGGGGGGAAAATTGGCCCCCATCAGGACAAAAAGACAAAAACTCGACGTTGTTCACCGAACTTGAATTCCATAATAGTCTGTTTTGGGCACACTGAAATGTTCCCACAGAAGGCATGTTTCAGTGTTTGCAAAATGTTCCCCGAGATCCCCAGCTAACAGGTTGCCCAAGAACCTGGGAGCCACGGAGCCTGGGTGCCCAAGCTCCCCTCTACCCTGCCAGGTACTGGGATTTCTCATAGAAGATCCCCCTCAACAAAAAATGGAAACCCCAATACCCTACCCCTGCTATTGCTCACAGCTAGGAGCTGCTGAGTGAAATTAACAACTGTCTGACCAGTTTCATGGCTGCTATTCAGCTGTAGGGAAACTAACAAGAATTATGTCAATTTCAGTCAGCTTCCTGGATTCCAAGCACCCCACCAGTTCAAATGGTGGGCTACTGGAGAACATGGACTTCCCCAATCAGGGTTGGGGAGCCCAAGTTTCCCAGTCAGATGGACTGCCAAGGTCTCGAAGCCTGGTAGCCTGGGCTCCTCAGCAACCTCCCTGGTGGGTTTGCCAATTCCCTGGAAAGCTACTGGGGAGTTTGGGAGTTAAGGATCTCAGGGCTTCTGGGGACATGGGCAAGCTGTCAGAAACCTGCTTGGTTTCCATCAAAATGTCATTGAAATCAACACTTTCCCATTGAACATTTCTATTTCAAGAAATCGGCATTCTCTCGTTGGAAAAAAAATGTTCTGCTGGAAAATTTCTGAACAGCGCTACCCTGACACAAGGAACTGGCAAACTAATGGGCAGGTAATAATGCCAATCTGAAGGGATTTACACATTGTGAAAGAGGTGTATTTTGACAATGGATCTGAAGGTGTTGGTTCTCTCTTACACACGGTCCTAAATGACATATTACCACACACTAAAATTGGCATTCTTGACAGTCTACATATGCGATTTTCCAGCAATGATGCAGTAACACTGAGATCAGCAATAGTGTAAGCACCATTTTAGTCAGGAATAGGGCCATGGTTTTCATGAGCCTGTCTCCACTATGCTTGTGCAGTAGCTACTGCCAGTGGAGTTGTAGATGTACCCATAATTCCATACTCATCCTCAAGGTTCACCCTCCAGGAAATGACTGAGAACCATGAATGGTATAATATGGAGAAGTCTGTGTATGTACTCTTTGGATAAAGCGAGAGCCCTGGAGATTGACATCCTCTATCTGTCACATTTCATAAGCAGTAAAAAAGAAATGAAGCAACCCCTAACTCTGCTCCTATTCAAGACAATGTTCCCTTTGAAATCATAAGCAAAACCCTTACAGGCTTCAGTGCAAGCGGTTAGGCCCACACAGAATGCTTTTGAAAATCCCTCTCTGATACCATTGAGAGAATGAGTGCTGACATGGCAGTAAATAAATTTAACTCATGAAAAAGTATCTTCTGATTTTTTTGACTGAATATCCAGAAGTTAGACTTCAGCATTTGCTAAAAGGCCTTATCAGGCTAAAATACTCCTGCGTCACTTAACCTCAAGAAACAGATCTTGGCGTCATCGTGGATAGTTCTGTGAAAACATCCATTTAATGTGCAGTGGCAATCAAAAAAGCAAACAGAATGTTGGGACTCATTAAGAAAGGGATAGATAATAAGACAAAAAAATATCATATTGCCTCTGTATAAATCCATGGTACACCCACATCTTGAATACTGCATGCAGTTGTGGTCGCCCCATTTCAAAAAAGATATATTGGGATTGGAAAAGGTTCAGAAAAGGGCAACAAAAATGATTAGGGGCCTGGAACAGCTTCTGTATGAGGAGAGATTAGTAAGACTGGGACTTTTAAGTATGGAAAAGAGATGACTAAAGGGGGATATAACAGAGGTCTATAAAATCATGTCTGGTGTGGAGAAAGTAAATAAGGAAGTGTTATTTACTCCTTCTCATAACACAAGAACTAAGAGTCACCAAATGAAATTAATAGACAGCAGGTTTAAACAAACAGAGAAGTATTTTTTCACACAACGGACAGTCAGTATGTGGAACTCTTTGCCAGAGGACGTTGTGAAGGCCAAGACTATCACAGGGTTCAAAAAAGAACTAGATAAGTTCATGGAGGATAGGGCCATCAATGGCTATTAGCCAGGATGGGCAGGGACGGTGTCCCTAGCCTCTGTCTGCCAGAAGCTGGGAATGGGCAACAGGGGATGGATCATTTGATGATTACCTGTTCTGTGCATTCCCCTTGGGGCACTTGGCATTGGCCACTGTCGGAAGACAGGATACTGCGTTAGATGGACCTTTGGTCTGACCCGGTACAGCTGTTCTTATAACCCTGCCTTCTTGGAGCTGCTGTTGTTCATTTCTGATATACTGGCCAAATTCATTCAAAAGTTATTAAGTGTTTTATTGATCCCAGCAAACTCTTTTTGAAATAGACACTGCATTAATCCCATTCACTCTGTGTTGAAGCAGAGAATGTAAGAGTTAGCTATGTCTCTCTACTAGCTCTGCTTCATTAATGTATAGAAAAATAAATCAATATTAAAAAAAATTCTAGGACCTCTTCTTCCATTTTTCCAAAAGTAAGTGCCAACGTTCAATCACTCATTTGATCAGGTCACATTTTTAAAGGTAACTTCTTCTGCATTGATGTTACAGTAAGAGAACTTAATTAGTGGAACAGATAGGGATGTTGAAAGGGGATCATCAAAGCTGGTCTTCTGAGCATAAGGAAAATATTTTGAAAGCAGCAAAAGAGAGAAGGAATGGTTTCGTTTTAGAAAAATATTTAAAATGTTC
The DNA here is from genome assembly GCF_013100865.1 of Trachemys scripta elegans. Classification (NCBI taxonomy): domain Eukaryota; kingdom Metazoa; phylum Chordata; order Testudines; family Emydidae; genus Trachemys; species Trachemys scripta. Next base: position 10,306,467 of record NC_048305.1, read on the forward strand.
TGCTTTATGGAAGCATGCTCTGAATGAAAAATTTGGTTCTGGCAAATACCAGGTCTGGGAGGTGCAGATTAATGATTTCAACAATGTGCTTTGATGGAAATTGGGCTCCGATAACTGGGCTTAAAGAGTTGTTCCAAATTTTCCAGCTAACATCTGCTATCTCCTTCCCCCACCACCTGCTTACTTCTGCCTCTCAACAACATTGCTTTCTTAGCCAGAGAAGGTCTCTTCCTGTTATGGAAGCAGTTAATTAAAGAGAAACTTAACTCTTAATTTAAATGCTTTATAAGGGGGAAAATGGTGTGGAGCTAGTCTGTATAACAGAAAGACAAATTATTCTTCCCAGGATGGTGCAGCTATGCACTGTCCCATACTCGGAGTTTAGTATCAAGACTCCAGCCATCCCCAGTTGAACTCCCTTAAACAAATTGGGCCAAATTCGGTGTCTTGAACAGGTGTCAGCTCATTGACTTCTGTGGGCTTATACTGTTGTAAGTCAGAACAGAATTTGCCCTTGTGTCCTTTTAGAAGGCTAACTAGTCCGAAATACCCTTGTACTGTATCATCAAAGAATGATCCCTAGAAGACTAACAAGGTAATAGCTAAAGCAAAGCTTTTGAGAACGCCAGACACTTTTGCTGAGCACATCAAGTCCTCTCCACTGCTTTCCTTCATTCTCTGTTTCTTCTCACAAGTACTGTACTCGTCTCCTAGGTACAGAGAACTTTGAAACTGTGCGTTGGACAAGATATAGCTGAACTGCTGTGTCAATCATTCCACTGCCTTCAGTATACCTGTTCCATTAGCTCTTTAGCCAGCTCATTTTCAGAGGCTCATCTCCAGTGAGTGCATTGTTTCATAATGCATGTCCACAGCTTCCCTATTGACTTGCCAGTTCTGCAGCAGCAGATGAATCCAAAAAAAAAAAAAAAGTGTTCTGATTTGTTGTATGCAGTTGAGATCAACTACATATTTTGTCCTTCTGTTACAAAATATATTCCTCAAAACTGATCATCCTAATTTGGGCATCATTTATTGTAAGTACTAGATCAATTACATAACATATGAATACTGTCTTCAGTAAATCTTGTGTTGGTTCTCTGTGTAGCATTTCGCAGTCTGTTCTTGTCTATATTTCTCTCGACATATTTCTATTGTATATATTCTGATACTGGACCTGGGCAGGCTAGAGAGCAGCTGATCCTGGACTCAATTAATAAAGAATTAAAGAAGGGTAATATAATTAATGCCAGTCATCATGGGTTTATGGAAAGTAGATCCTGTTAGACTAACTTGGGTGTGTGTGTGTGTGTATATATATATATATAATTTTTTTATGAGATTGCAAGTTTTGTTGATAAAAGTAATAGTGTTGGCGTAATATACTAAGACTTCTGTAAGGTGTTTGACTTGGTACTGCACAACATTGTGATTAAAAAACGTAAAACAATACAGTTAACATGGCACACATTAAACAGACGAAAAGATGGCTAACTGACAGGTCTCAAAATGTTATTGTAAACAGGGAATCATCATGGAGCCGATATGTTTCCAGTGGAGTCCCGCAGGGGTTAATGTTTGACCGTATACTAGTTAACATTCTTATCAATGATCTGGAAGAAAACAAAATCATCACTTATAAAGTTCACAGATGGCACACAAATTGGAGGTGTGGTAAATAATGAAGAGAACAGGCCATTGATAGAGAGGGATCTGGATCACTCTTAAGCTGCGTGTAGTCAAACAATGTGTTTTAGTATGACTAAATACATCAGGGAACAAAGAATGTAGGCCATTCTTACAGGATGGGGACTCTATCCTGGGAAGCAGTGACTGAAAAAGATTTGGGGTCACAGTGGATAATCAGCTGGACATGAGCTCCCAGTGTGACGCTATGGACAAAAGGGGGGGCTAATGGTTGCATAAACAGAGGAATGGTGAGTAGCAGTAGAGAGGTTGTTTTATCTCTGTATTTGCCACTGGTGAAGCTGCTGTTGGAATACTCTGCAGTTCTGGTGTCCACAATTCAAAGATGTTGAAAAAAATTTCAACAGAGTTCAAAAAAGAGCCATGAGAATGATTAGAAAACCTGCCTTATAGTGATAGATTGAGCTCATGGAGTCTATTTAGCTTAACAAAGAGAAGGTTAAGGGGCAACTTGATTACAGTCTATAAGTACCTACGTGGAGAACAAATATTTAATAATGGGCTTTCATTATTGGCAGTGACTTATGGTAGCAGGTTGATATTTATCATACACTGTATTGCTAAATAGATGAACAATCTCTATACAAAAATGTAGTGATGAAAATACACCAGCAATGACTTCCTTCCGTGGAAAGAGGTATAAAGGCATTTGAGGGGTGTGTGTATAAAAACTTTCACTTTGAAACTTACTTCCAATTTAGGGAAATCATATATAGTGTGCATGTTTTTTGTTTTTTGTTTTATGGATGGATTCTGGATCTTGTTACACTGATGTAAATCAGAGTAACACCATCAAAATCAGTGAAATTACAGAATATTTGTATAGGCGAAATTGAGATCGGCATCTGGCCCTCAAAACGTAAAAGACAGCTCTGTGAAGGAATGCTGCTCGACCTCCATCCCACACCTGAAGCACCAAAATCACTAACCCACAAATGGGGAAATCTAGCCAGCAGGCTGACTTATGTATGACAGTCCTCCCCGTCTCTGGCAAATTCAAGGTGCAAATGTCTTCTGAGTTATGGCTGATAGAGCTCTACTTATCCTGCAATTCTGCAGCAGTGGAACCAGAAATGGACTATTCCGTTGCTCAAGTTTGCAGCTTTTGACTGCACCCTGGGACTGAGATGCCCCGGTATGTACTTGGGTAAAGGGAAATCACTGCTCTCAAGGTGCAAAATGATATTTCAGCAATATTAGGCTGTCTGAGTGGCACTGCTGCTGGCAAATTCAGTATTCACATCCTCTACCCATGCCAGCAGGTACCTGGGCATTCTATCAGCTACAACAGAACTGTCCTTTCCAACTCCTACTTGGCTTTCTGCTTCCAACATTCTGGGCCAAATCATTCACCGGGAATTCCTGGGAATTCCCATTCATTTTTGCCATTTTTAGACCAAATGTTATTTTGGGTACATTATATAAGATTGTCAGCTGGTATATCAATGTAGCTCCATTATTTTAATAAAGCTGCACTGACTTACTCCAGTTGAGAATCTGTCCCATTATTATTAGTAGCCTGAAATGTGCTCTGTTGGTTTTTTGCCTTCTTCAGCCCATGAAGATATACGTGGTAGAGAGAAGTAAAGATATTCTGACATAAGTGCACTTAGATAGGACAGAGCCTGAAATATTCCATATTGTGTTTCAGTGGATGACAAGAAAGATCTTAGTAACTAAGTCACCCATTAAAATATATATGAAATATTATAGTTTTTCATCAAGTTGGCGTTTCAATGTTCACTCATATTTGGATTCAAAGTTTTAATGAGTATTTGATATTCTATCTCCTTCTACCATTCTGCTTCTCAATTCGTGTCTTCCTATTAGCGATCTAACTGCCTACGGTAGGCTTTCCTTGATGGAAGTCCTCAGCGCATAATTTATATTGTCAATCTTTATTTAGTGGTCCTGATTTTAGTTTTTCAACTGATGCCTCTGCCAATATTTTGTTATCTTATCCTTTCCACAGTCTGAGAGAGAGATGGCAAGGGACCCTAGGCTAAGGCAGGATTAGCCCATGTGGTTAAGGGTCTTCGCCAGGCCTTTAGACATATTTCTTTAATCTTCCCCCTTTCATTCTTTTCCACTTATTAACCCTATTACTTCATAGTCTCTCTTACAATGCAGCCACCAACTCAGAAAAATGAGCTAATAGAAATTTGCACGTTTCCTTAATTTTTCACAGCTGCTAAATGATCAATCCCCTTGACGGCCAGCAGACAGTACACCACAACGAGAGAAAGGGAAGGAAATAATACGGTTTTGAAATGGAGGCTAAGAAGCACCATTTTACTCTTGTTCACCAGGCTACTGCAAAAGAAGCAGGCACTGTTAAATGAGGTCACCAAATCAAACACTTCTCTGAGCGTTTTAAGAGCAGCTCTGTCATCTTTCCTCCTTCCCCTGGATCAGGGATATTATAAAGAAACATTAATCCTACACACACAGCTTAAAGCTCATTTCAGTTCTGAAACAGTATCTTCTTTATCTTACATTTTCTTTCCTGTTGTGCTCCCTAATAAGCTGTAACCAGAAACGGTGCCATGTTTTTGGTACCTCCGTTTTCTAAGACCAGTTCAAGGGCCTGATCCAAAGTCCATTGACATCAATGGGAATCTTTCTGTTGAGTTCAGTGATCTTTGGTTCAGGCTGTAAATAAATTTTTCTTTGATATTTATTTGTTGATCATTTGCACAAAGAGCCTCTATTAACTTCACCCATTTATTACTCCAATAAGCAATACATGGTTCAATTGAAAGCAGGCAGTTTTATTGATCAGTATCTTGGGTTTTTTATTAGTACTTTCAGACACAAGCTGAATATTGGAAAGCAGTTCTGGCAAAGCATCAGAAGTGCCTAATTTAATGTTTTTAAAGTGTTTCTCTTCTTTTATTTAAATGAAAAGAGAGCCAACTACTTCAGTAACATTGGCAAGATTAAGAAAACATGACAGTTGAACTTTCTGCAGTATAATGAAATGCCCAATATAGAAGGTAATCATAGAATTAAAAGCTCTGTTCCATACCTACTTTACAGCCAGAAGGAAGATAAAATTACACCACTTACTGAAGCTGATTGCTGTAAGCAGATCTTTAAAACACTACCTGAGACCATAACTCTTTTCAAACTCTGCCTATCCCAGAGGAACTAACACAAGTGCCCCGATGCCTATCACACGTTTATAATTGTGCACTTCATTCAAAGTTCCCAGAGTCACCCTGACTCTTCAAATTATTTAGCTGGTTGTACATTTTGTCATTTCCTGAGAATGGTTCTGAAAGTTACAATCCCAATATTTTGTCAAGTAGTGAAATAACCAATCCGCTGGAGTAGAGAAAACATCATGCAAAAACGTAGGTATTGCATAAGTGCTGGAAACCTTCCAAGAAGGTTTGACACCTTTGACTGGTGCGTCAAAAGACTGTCATCATGATATTAATTAGCACAAGGCTGGGACTGGACGACAGGGGTGGATCACTCGATAAATTGCCCTGTTCTGTTTATTCCCTCTGAAGTATCTGGCACTGGCCACTGTCAGAAGACAGGATACTGGGCTAGATGGGCCATTGCTCTGACCTAGTATGGCCATTCTTATTTTCTTAGACTGTGATTAGTGTTTGTATGCACAGTGGGAAAATAAGCCCTTTCCTCTCTAGCTGTGGAGAACCCCACTGCAAAGGAACTGATGTAGTTCTGCTGTGAAGGACGTTGGATGGATGGGTACAGGAAGGGCAAGTTGTGCAGGGCGTATGTATTCCCTGCATCATGCAGAGACTCTCTATATGGTGTCTCTGGAGAGACTAGACAAGGGGTGAGGCCGGGGGAGCCATTGCTGTGTGCAAGTGGTGAATGAATCTGTCATCCATTTTAAAGGAAGACAATCCTTTTTTTATGCTAATTCAGTGCCATTCTCGGCAGAGGAGATAGAATGTTAAGGCTCCTGGAGTGTAAACACACATTCCTATCTTGGTATTTGTATGTATGTTGTGTTTGTTGGGGGAGAGGGTGTTTAATTTTGGTTATTGTGTTTTGTTTTGTTTTTAATGTAACGGGAAACCATTGATGGGGCCATAATAATGTGAAGTCTGATATTTTCATAGTATTTCCATGGTCAGAAGCTGGAAAGTGGCACCAGGATACCAGCTCTCATGGTTACTAAAGTCAACTTTGTAAGTTAAGAAAAAAACATGAAAAACAAATACAATTAAAAATAAACACAAATGCATGACAGACATAGATCTAGTCCCACCTTTCAGACAGCCCTACCTGTGAAAGCTCCTCGGGACCGATTTTTTTCCGACAGATCCAAACATACTGTAAGCGTACAATAAATAAAGGGAAGCAATTAGCCAGAAATAGCACAGAAACAGACTTTCTTGAATCATTTCAATCCCACAGTTCTGATCCCAGTCACCAAAGATGTACCAAAGTTACCCCATGAACGGATTTATTTCTAAATGGGAGCAAAAGTTCATTGGGGTGGGGGTACACAGGCAGGGAAGGTTTTTATTTCCTCTGGGCCAATTCAGACATCCTTGCTTAGGACATGTCCTCTACCTAGGAATTAATGCTCAACTTACTCAGAACTGCAGCCAACCTGTAGATGAGTCCCAGTGAAGGAATGCACATTGCTTCTTGATATATCACTGGAATACCATTTTACTTATTAATCAATTCCCCTGCTTTAGCGATCTATACAGTATCTTTCAATGATCTCTTCTGTCCTCATTGTCACGCTTTTTTCCCGTTATCCTTTAATGTTGGTAGGGATCTGATAGGCCAACATTTTCCTTGAGGTCTAAAGCCAGTGTCTCTCTGCGGGAGCTGACATTCATCCCCCTTCTTTCCAGATGCTGGGCGCATCATCACCCCATTGCCTTTAATTGCAGATGTCGAGTGCCCAGCTCCTGTTTCCCATTTGCCAGTAGAGTTCCTGGCCGTCACAAAGCCAGACCACCTCCCTGTGTCACAGAATTTAATTTAATTAACAGCAAGACATACAAATTGGATTTGGGAAAAAAATTAATAAGAATTAAACAGAACACCAGATGGCTGTGCAAATTCTATTTAATACAGAGATGGTACAGGAACTTTTCCTCATAATTGCATTATTAATAATTAACATTTGGAAGATGCTCCAAACAGAATGCTGGCTGCTGCATTAAATTATAATTTTTCACCGAATTGGTCACGGAGCTCAGGTACTCAAGGGCGTATGAAGCCCAACTCTCAGGAACTGCTGAGATAATCTGAGGCCCTGATTTATTTATACGGAGGATGCAGTTTTATTTTGTATGATGTCTTTCACACAAATTGCTTCACAGAGTTAAATAACAAGAGACTTATAGAGTTAAAGCATTGTAGCCAAGGGAGAGAAAAAAGAAGAGGCCTAATGATCAAAACATATGTTCAAAGGGGAGTTTTGAAATGGAGAGTCAGGGAGAGGGAGCATTGCTGGAAGTCGGCTCCAGATGGCAGAGGCTGCAGAGCAGAGAAAACTCGCATTAGGTGTGGCCAGATTAAATGAAGGGAGGATAGGGAACACTAAAGTGACACAGAGAGAAAGACAAAGTCCATCTTTGTGGGAGGTTGGAACAAGACTATGAAAAGTTTTAGAATCATGGAGGCCAATGATTTACATCCATAGGACGTTAGAACATTCTAGACCAAATTCTGCTCAGAGTTATACTGATGTCAATCCAGATTAACTCCTTTGATGTCTATGAAGTTACTTCAGATTTACACCAGTGATAACTTTCAGTTCAAGTTCAGAAAACAAGTCCTCAAAGGACAGGAAATGCAATGTTCTCTTTGAAAGTTCAATTTAAACTCTGGAGTTTTTGGACTGATGACCTCCCCTCTGGTTGAACAGATGTGGTGCATCGTGGGAATTATGTGATCACAGTGTATCATGGGAGATGTAGTCTAGCTGGGAAGCCTGAGCCATAGAGGAGAAAGCAGCATAAAGCAGGTGACCTACAACTCCGATGAGGCATCTCAGGGGGACACGGTGTTGAATCAAGATGAAACAAAATGCTTGGATTCAGTTTATCAAAACGAAATGAAACATTTCTATTTGTGAATGTCAAAACAGTTGTAAACTGAAATCCTTCTGAACTGTCCATTCTGTGAAAAAATTCTGTATTTGGACTTTTTGTACTCTTTCAGAGCAAAAACAAATTTAAAAATATCAGAATTTCCTGAGGGGCAGAAATTCTGATTTCTCAACCAGCTCTAATGTGCGTAAGCACCAACCTGAACCGAGACCACCAGGAGAAGAATTTATTAAAAACACCAGGTCTCACAGAGTCTCTGCTGGAGGACTGAACGGAAACCTTCAAAAGCTTTTACAGAGTTGTCTTTCTGCCCTTTTCAGCTTCTCTATATTGCACAGAAAGGGCCAAAAAGTACTTATTTTTCCCTGTTTGTTTTCATAAATATCAGAGATATGAAGTAAAGTTATCCCAAGTTTAGCTGGAGGTCTTGATGAAGTCTCAGATATGTTTGTTAGATGCTCTCTCCTTAGTCATTGTCAAGCTCAGGACATAGTAGTCAAATGTAACTCTTCTAATTTCTTTTAACTCAATCCCTAAAGCATCTTGATCATTTTGTTCTCTATTTTGTGTACACCTTCCTACAGCGTGAATGGAGGTATTCCAGGTGTGCTCTCACCATAACTGAACAAGGTATTTAGGCTGCTAACTTCCACTGAAAATTCTGGGCTTGATTTCTTTTCTCCAAGATATTCATTCAAAATCACATTGTCAATACATGTGGATATATTTTTGCTGTATCCTAGCATCTCTAGGTCTCTCTCAGTATTACTGCTTCCCCATTGAATATCTGTGGTTCTGATTATTTCCCCCCTCCCAGATGCATTAGCTTGGATTTTTTTCAAATTTGAATCTCATTTTATTTCCTCTCCATACAGTCAACCTCTCTAGGCATCGATTAATTATTTCTCTGTCATCACTGGTGGTTTGTAACACTTCCTAATTTACTGTAATCTGCACATTTAATTAATTTCATTGGCAAAGTACCATAAAGTCTTAAACTGTTGGGGGGGAAGGGGCAGAATCAAAACACTTGTATGAGGCAAGAGACAAAATGAAAAGTATCTTTATTAAAATTAAAATTATTTTGTTAAAAGAGCAATTAATATGTTCAGCTATAAATCTGACCCTGGATGCTCCCAATTTTGGCTTCATCTATCTTTCAAGAAGCAGTAGACCTGCTACTGTGTGGTTTCTTTTTTTTCGGGGCGGGAAGCAGGGGAGTATGCTGTTAGAATGCGGTAAGTAGAAAACCTCAAGAAAAATATGTTCCACCATTTAAGGTTTTTATGAGAAGATTTTCTAGTAGGTTTGGTTCTATACAGGTATCTCAAAGATGTTTTCTTTCTATCTCTAATGAGAGTCAAAGCTGGGACTTTCAGTTTTCTAGCTTGTTTTTAGAAGATTAATTAAGTGATAAGGATTTATTCATGCATTCACAAAAAGGGGAAAACAGATATTAGCAATACAACTTCCAACAAACACACATCCCACTTGAATACAAAACCCCTGTTTTCTGTAAAGCAGAACCAACCACCTTATCCAACAGGCTGCAGAAAAATGCTTAGCAAAAAAGACTACAGATTACAAATAAGCCATCAGAGGCAGCCCATGCCCTGCCCTCAATGCAGGAGAAACTGACAAAAATATTAATTAAAATTTGCATTCACTGCATTGGCTACAGTGTTCATGTAAGCTTGGCATTATCTGGTTTGCATTTCAAGAATATTAGGCTTAATTTAGTTTTCTAATGTGAATAAAAATCCCAGACAAATAATTTATTCCCGCATCCGTTACTAAAAGGGTTATTAAAATCATATTTTTCATATGGTGCTTTAGTGCACATACCTGTTGAAATGTAATAGAAAAGCATTTGAAATGGTCCTGGCAGTTTTATCTATTCCATCATTTTTTCTTTCTATTTTACTAATTGGCGTTTTCTTCTTTTTAAAAAATATTCAACAAGGCAGCTGTTTTGTACGTATTTTACTTTTGCTGCCTGGCTAAATCACTGCTCATAATTCACACTACCTATTTTAAAAGAGCATCCCAGCACCTTATCTTGAATTCTGCAATGCATTGAGGACATTTGGTTCTCCAATGGCAATTATGTGAGCATGTGGCTTTCGAATACTGACCTCCACTCCATTAGTCCTCCTGTTGCCCTTTCAAGGCAAGATCCTGATCCCATTAGTAGAAATTACAAAACACGTTGCTGAATAAAGAATCCGACCCAACATCCTCCTGGCCTACTATGAGAGAGAAGATTAAGTCTTAAGGGTGAGATTAGGGTGACCAGATGTGACAATTTTATAGGGAGAGTCATGATTCTTGGGTCTTTTTCTTATATCGCCTCCCCCCATCCCGATTTTTCACACTTGCTGTCTGGTCACCCTAGGTGAGATCCAGATCTAGATCCAAATCAAAACTACAGTAACTCCTCACTTAAAGTCGTCCGGGTTAACGTTGTTTTGTTGTTACATTGCTGATCAATTAGAGAACGTGCTCATTTAAAGTTGTGTAATGCTCCCTTATAACATTGTTTGGCAGCCGCCTGCTTTGTCCACTGCTTGCAGGAAGAGCAGTCCAATACAGCTGGCTGGTGGGGGCTGGGAACCAGGGTGGACCAGCAGCCCCCTATCAGCTCCCTGCTCTCCTAAGTTCCCTGTGCGACATCCACCCAGCAGGCTACCAATTGCCAGCAGTTCAGCTGTCCCTCCCCTCACTGGCATGTGCTGCTCCTGCCCTCTGCCTTGGAGCTGCTCTCGGGAGCCTCCTACTTGCTGTACAGTGGGGGGGGGGAAATATCCCACCCTCTTCCACCCTCTAACTTCACCACCTCAGCCAAGCTTCACAATCATCATTGCTGTGTATAGTATTAAATTGTTTGTTTAAAACTTATATATAGTTTTTCGTCTAGTGGAAAAAAAATTCCCTGGAACCTAGCACCCCCCCCCATTTACATTAATTCTTATGGGGAAATTGGATTCGCTTAACATCGTTTTGCTTAAAATCTCATTTTTCAGGAACATAACGACAATGTTAAGCAAGGACTTAGTGTACTCTAAAGTTTGGGTTGTTCAAATCCAGGGTTTGTTTGCAGATCACGATAGCGATAGGAACAAGCCAACAAGTGTGGATTCAGATCTGGACCTCTCTAAAGTTTGCGGACAAGCCAGTAAACAAACCTGCCTGGCCTGCCAGGGGCTTTCCCTACACAAGCGGCGTCCCAAGTTTGGGAAACACTGGTCTAGAGAAATAGGACTTGCACCTGAGTCTTGTAGTATCTTTGGACATTACACATTTCCTATAAACAACTTGAAAATCTATCTAGGTAGCTTCCTTTCTAATTCTAATTAGCTGATTAAATATCCCATTTTTAATCTGAATAACGTATTTTATATATTGAATTCTGCCAGCATTTGTTGGAAGGTTTATAGCTAAGGGGGATTTTAGGAGAAGTGACAGGAATGTTTGCATCAAAAAACTACTAACGTCACAAGTTTGGGATTTTACTTTTGGTGTAAATTTTTCAAAGAGATTTAACATTTCATCAATGAGTGTTTGGATTCTTTTTGGCTTCAGTCATTGACTATTTAGAGCTAAGGAGCCATTAGCAAAGCAAAATAATCCAGTCTGAGTGGATAATCCCTTCGCACGTAGTAGTAGATAAGTCATAAGGGAAGTAGCATTTCTTTGAGGTTCTGTTTTTCTGTATGAGAGATTCCATTAGTCTGTAGTTGATTTCTGTTTTTACCTGAATCATCATAAAAGTACTCCATTCCCATTGACATATTCATGGCTTTTATGTTTATCATATAAAACAGAAGGCTTTTTAACTTATATATGTATTATATGAATATTGGTTTACGTGCTTCTGAATTTTCTAGACATGATGAATCCTCTCATCTTGACACTTCTCATTTATTACATATAATGTGGGCCAGGGTAATGCTGCTATTCCTTTGGCAAAGACCATCTTTTTGTTCTGTATTTGTACAGTACCTAGCACAGTAGGGCCCTAGTCCATCACTGTAGTTCCTAGGCACTACCACAATTCAACTAATAAATAATAATGCATCAGAAACAACTGGAACTCAGGGTCCAGATATCCCCTTTGTCCCAGATAATTGGTACTAAATAAAAACTAAGGTGTCTATCTATTTAAAATCTCCTCAAACTGCAAGAACAATGCAGCTTATTATGCAGTTACCGACACATGACTTTATTATATACTATCCGTGACAATACAGAGAATTTTTAACTAGTCTATTGGGAAAACCGTTGTCCCTTATTGTGAGAACTGTGGAATACTTGCCCACCTACAATACATGCATGATGAGCAAGGGTAAATGGCTGTCATCCATCAAATTATATAGCAATTTGAGAAAGCTACTATCCAGGATAGTATATCATCATAACAGCTTCTGACAGTACTGACTAATTCTGTGAGGAAAATGATCCCTTTGGCCCAATTCACTTCCCGTTGAAGTCAATGGGAGACTATTTATTTCAATGGGAATTGGAGGAGACCCTTAGTCTGAGCTCCCTGGCAGGTAACAATAGCACAGAGGGCTAGGGGGCCCTCAGCTCTGCAGTCCACTTCATTCTGTAGAACTCAAGACTGTGGCTTTGGGGGCCTTGATCCCTGTATTTGGTCTGACGTTCTCACTGTAGCGGGTGTCTGGGATTATATGTATTATCAGATGGTGCCCCCTGGATAGACATGATTTATTTTAAATCCTGTAACCAGCCTGAGCTATGGCAATGACGGATGTGGAATAGGGACCAAAGGATGCCTCCTAGCAGGCGCTGGTGTGATGAGGAGCAGGAAGAGGGTTGCTGCAGCCGTTTCTGAACTATGTAGCTGTTCAAAGGCGTAGGGCCAGTTAGCTTTGCAGTTAGTATAAATAAGTGTGGCTCCATTGGCTTCAATGGAGAAATGCTGATTTACACAGCTCTGAGGAGAACCACAATGGCTGGTGCCATTAAATAGGTCTAGCTACTGTTTACACCCAGTCCAGCTCTGCATGTGTGCCAGGAGCTTGAGTGTTAGTCTCATCTTTCCCGATCCACACCGTGCCCCCCTTCGCACTCCCCCCCACACACTTAGTGCTCCTTACAACGTTAATGCCATCTCACTCCCCTGCACAGCTCCTCTCTTGTAGCCAAATTGTTGTTTCCCTTTGCACATTTGCATTATGGGAAGGTCGGGTTTTTTTATCCCCCTTCTTCTGTCTAGTACACCAGCACTGCAGCAGTCATAACTTGTTCCTAATAGTCTGCAGTGCTTAACTGGGCAAATTGGAGTTGATGAGAGTTCTGCTTGATAAAGCTCTGCAGAACTTGGCCTTCTAGAATTAAATGTAATACATCACAATTCCTCATTTGCTACAACTTCACTATCATAAAAACGCATTTCCTTTGGTCTGTTTTGAACTCTGTTATTTTCTGTGCCCAGGATACTAACGAAGCCTTTAGTGTCATCTTTTAATTTAATGTCAGTGTTGATCCCCAGAAAGGAAAGTTAAATTCATCTGTAATGTAAGCGTTTGATGAGAATCTAAGATCAATTTATGACATTTTGATCAACATAGAGGGAAAGTTAGCATTAGCCAAGGGTCACTGAGAATGTCATTAATATCTGATGGAGCAAACATAATGAAAAATTGTAGCGTACTATCAGAAAATGAGCACTTGAATTAATTCTAATCAGCTATCTTCCCTCTCTGGTTTTATTCTTCCCTCCTTTTAATATTAGTCAGAAAAAGATGAATGTCATGAGGGCTTTATGGCAGATTGCCAATCTAAATTGTGTAGGAGAAAATAAATCATTCCAATAAATCCAGTTTTTATGGCAATTTCTTCTCATTTTCCACATTTTTTCATTTTTCATTGTAGCTGTTTCCAGAAACAGTGAAACAATAAATAGATTAAAATGTCTGCTCATTTCTTTGGGATGGTAACTAGCATGCAGAGCCGCCAACAGCAATTCCGGGCCCCAGGGCAGAACAGTCAGTGGGCCCCCACGCACACACAAGCCACATCCATGGGGACGCGGTCCACCTGACACTTGGGTATTGCTGTGCCGGCACTGGCTGGTGCCCAGCGAGTTGCCAGCTGCGCTGCTGCGCGCACTCTTCCGGCATGGCCAGGGCTTCCACATGCCTGCCCGGTAGGGTTGCCAACTGTCTAATTGAGCAAACCCAAAGACCCTTGCCCTGCCCTGCCCCTTCCCTGAGGCCACACCCCTGCCCTGCCCCTTCTCTGAAGCCCCACCCCCGCTCACTCCACTCCCCACCCCCCTTGCTTGCTCTCCCTCACCCTCACACACTTTCACCAGGCTGGGGCAGGGGATTGGGATTGGGGTGCGGGAGGGACATCATCGTCATCCTCATCCTTGCTTTCTTCGGATATCCGTTGTTGGTCCAGCTCAATCAGTTCCTCATTTGTCAGTTGCTCAGTGTCAGACTCCAACAACTCCTGTACTTCATTCTCCTCTACCTCCTCGACGCTGACATCCTTCACTACCGTGACAATTTCTTGCTCGAGAGCAGGAACAGCATCAAATCCCATGAAGCTGTGGTCAGCATCTGGCCATTCACAGCACCAAACACCATTCATACATTGCGAAGTGACTGCTTCCCACGACGCGTCAATGTTTTCCACGCCATTCAAGGTGTTTAGGACTTCCAAAACGCATTTACACTGGGCTTTCCTTCACCTGCCATCTCCTAAATCAGCATGGAGAACTTTCTCCATAGGTAATAAGCCTTGAACATGGCCAGCGGACTCAAATACAGTACTGTACTGGACAATAGGGGAACATGTTCAAATTCACGTCGGTCCTGATCCGGGCAAACGACAGATATTTGGATCACCAACGTAAATCGGAACACATTCCCCTATTGGGGACCCCCTGTAATTCATAGTCAGATGGCCATAGTCACCAATTAAGCTCAAATTTGAAATGCTCACCATGAACAGCTGACCAGTTATTTATAGACCAAGAATTTTTTGTTTTATTTATTTTTGCAAATATAGATGAATATATGGATTAAAGAAAATTGTAAACTCCCCCAGGGAAAATTTGTGTACAGAAAAAGGCAAAATTTGTTTTGTCAAATAAATAATTCACTATGAACTGTTTGCTCAGCTCAACTCAGCAGTATTCGTAAATCCAAAGATAGGCCCGAAAGCTTGTCTTTTAACTGAAAAGCATATATTAAAGTGCTGTTATTTGCCGAACAGAAATCACCGTTTCACAGTAATCCTAATTAGCATGTTATTGTATTTCAATCTGTACTAGCAATAAAGAAACAATTAAAAACACATTTTAACCAAGTGTAACTTTCCATTATATAAACAGATATTAGTGTGATTTCACACACACACACACCCCATTTGTGTTATCACAAAGATAGTTAATATGAAAGCACTAGTTAGACTTTCTGTCCTTTTCATTTTTTTTGTGTCATTTTACTATAAATCCATTCAAATCCAGACTTTTTTCTTTATTCCCAATTTTGGAAAGACTGGAGAAATATTCAATATTTTTAATCTTCTCTTATTCAATACCATTCAAAACCCACAAATGGACAACTCCTTCCTCACTAACAAAATTAACTGCAATAATAACATATTTCCTTTTATCTTTTCTTTTAATTATCCTTATCTTTAATCATAATGAAACATAATTAAAAAGTAGTCACATTATACATTTTGTAAATTGAATCACTCTGTGGGAAGATGGGAACCAAAGCCTCTTAATCTTCTATAATAAAATGTGTCCATGAGACCCAATGGTGCTGTAATTCTTCCGTTAGGAAACTGGCCTTTGGATTGTCAGCTACTAGCATGTTCTTTTCTGTGGTGCAGAAAGAATGAAGAAGAATCTCCACTTTGGGATAAGAAATATCCCTGTACACTGTGTGTACATGAGCAGTCTTGTGTATTTTGTATCTCATTTACTGTTTTGCAGATCCGTGAGTAATGTTCTTCCATTTATTTTAAAGATAATCTCAGATAAAGAGTTTACACTTGCTAATTACAAGGATCAGCCTAACATTTTGTACTATGTTGAAGCAATAGAATGATGCAAATGGGGGGAAAAAAACGTCTCGTTGGGTCTATGGGTAGTCAGTGTAACATTAGTGATGAATAACAAATTCTACTTAGCTGCAAAACTTTTTTATCATCTAGGTCACAGTCCATAGCAATGTTTCATAACTCCTCTTTACTCAAGCATAAATCCCATCTCAGTTCACGTTTGAAGCGCAAATTGAATAGCAAATTGATATTCCCAAATGTATGATTTCTCCCCCTGACTCCTGCAAGGAGATGTTAATGCTGGTTTAACATTTAAACTAATATGTAGTTAATTTTGTTTTGTACAAAAAAATTTGCCCTATACATTAGCCTTTGACAAAGGTTTGATTAAATATAAGTTTTACTTCACCTCATTGTTTGCTACTTGGAAAATGAAATCTGAACAGTGGCTCTGAAACTGCTAATGGCCCTTTTTCTTTAGCATTAGCCTGCTAAACCCAGGGTTGTGAGTTCAATCCTTGAGGGGGCCATTTAGGGATCTGGGGCAAAATCAGTACTTGGGCCTGCTAGTGAAGACAGGGGGCTGGACTCAATGACCTTTATTTGGGGGAGGGATAGCTCAGTGGTTTGAGCATTGGCCTGCTAAACCCAGGGTTGTGAGTTCAATCCTTGAGGGGGCCACTTGGGGATCTGGGGCAAAATCAGTACTTGGTCCTGCTAGTGAAGGCAGGGGGCTGGACTTGATGACCTTTCAAGGTCCCTTCCAGTTCTAGGAGATGGGATTAATTCTTTAATAAAAACTGGTTTGCTGATATATTCATTATGGCCCCAGTTTAGCAGACCACTTAAGCACATGCAAAAGTCCATCCCTGTTCATCAAAGCATTTAAGCGTGTGCTTAAGATGTTTGCTGAATAGGGATGGACGTAAGCCTGTGAATGGAGTTAAGTGATTGTTGAATAGGGGCCTGTATGCCCTAATTCTAGAGTGGTTACTTCATATCCTAGTGGCTTTAATGTAGAATCTGCATAAAAAATGGGTGAAGTCCTCAGGATTTGTCCCTTCTTATTATTATTATTATTAATGGTGATGGTGGTAATGATTATAAAGAGGAAGGGATGCACAGTCTATAGAGCTGTGCTAAAGCTGCAGTCCTCCCGGGAGTTAAGGTTCAAATTCCACCCCTGACATTAGCTCTCCTTTGGCATTGGCCACTGTCTGAGACAGGATACTAGATTAATGGGCCATTGGTCTGATCAGGTATAGCAAAGTCTGTCCCTGCAAGAGAAACAGAAGTTGAGAGCTGAACAAATGTTGCCAGTGAGCACATATTTAGAGAGACTAATTTGCAATTTTCTGAACAATTATACAATGAGCTATGGCTGATTACAAAAAACAAAACATGCTTGGCTCTGCTGGGCTGCAGAACGTACTATAACCAGCTGTCTATCTCCATACTGCAGTCTACGTTTGAGGCACAGCAGTTTGCTTTCTGAAATCTCATGCTCTTTGGAAATGCTACAGTTACCTTTATTTTTTAATTTTTCTTTTTTGTTTACAGTTTGTTGCTCATCCCAACTGTCAGCAGCAACTGCTCACCATGTGGTATGAAAATCTCTCAGGCTTACGTCAGCAGTCTATAGCTGTGAAATTCTTGGCTGTCTTTGGAGTCTCGGTAGGCCTTCCTTTCCTCGCCATAGCATACTGGATTGCTCCCTGCAGCAAGGTACAGACTGGTTAAGGTGCATGTTGTTTATGGTTATTTATATTCAATGCTTGGAATGATGTCAAAAGTCTTTCTAAACTAAGATCACAAACAATGTTGTCCTCTGAGATTTGCCATGAGTGAGAACAAGCTCATTGGCAATGCAGCAAGTGAGAGTGTTTTGAAATTAATCTTCAAAAATAATAAGGATGGGGGTGGAGGAAATGGAAAATCTGATCAAACAAGCAAGAAGGAAAGAATGGAAATAGGAAAAAAATGGTAACGGGTGAAAGAATTTGAATGGGATACAGAAGGAGAAGAAAAAAGAGCAGAAAGGGTGAATAACTTGGGGGAAATGTTTCTTGTCTCTTTGCTCATCCTAACATATGTTCCTATCTCTTTCCATTTTTAACCTGTTTTTCTGTCCTTCCTCCTCTCTGCCAGGGTGCTTTTGTGTGTGTGTGTGTGTGTGTGTGTGTGTGTGTGTGTGTGTTACTATTTCTTTCTCCCGTTTTTCTTTTTAGTTAGTGGTGTCATGGGACACCATAAAAATGAATTAGCATTCCATGACAACCAGAGGTGGATTGTTGAATGTCAACTAGAAGAGTAGATTTAGTCCCTGTACCTAATAGCATAATATGGCCCAGTCTCCAAAACTTGGGAGGGGGAAGATGAGGAAACATTAAAAGTTGTTTCTGTATCTATTATAGACATCCAGGGATTGACAGTATTAAATGCTGCCGAAAGTTCTATTAAGAAGAGCTAGCGGGAAAGTACCTGAGTCAGCCATCAGTTGGTCATTAAGTTTGAACAATTGCCTGCAGTACCAGTTCTGTGGTGGCACTTCTATCCTGAGAGAAAATGCTCAGACAAGGGGAAATAAATGTGCATATGGTTGAGCAATAAATAGCTTTTTCACTACTTTGGGTGAGGGAAGAACATTTTTTTACTGAACAACAGTTGGCCGCATCATCCACTGTATCTCCAGGAGAGGGCTTGTCAAACCTACTTAAAAGTAATAGAAGTGATAGCTAGTTGATTCAGTCCTCAAAACGTTTGGTCCCATTTCCTTTAAATGCCTGTAAGGAATTCTTTCTACGTTTGCCAAGTCCAAAAAGTTACAGATCCATTGATGGGTATTAAGAAAAGACTATAATTTTCAAAAGACCAATCTTCTAGAAAATGTAGGGCTTCTAAAACAGATGAGACTATAAGTGATGTTTAATACTCAACATCCTTCAAAATAACCCCTGACTAGTTTCTATTTCTCAAGCTAATTGAGAATGTGAACACTTTTTTATAAATTTCATCACATTTAATCAAAAACACATTTTTATCAATGCTGGCTGTTAATATGACACCAATAATAAGTTCCATTATGAAACAACTTGGGATGCTGACTACAGGAGTTAGTCCTGACCAACAATGAGGGTAGCTTCTAATACACCAGTTCTTCAAATGTATCTGCCAAATCTTGCAGTCATTAGTTGGAGCCAAATTTCACGCTACAGGATAATCAGAGCAACTCTGCTGCTAGTGTATCGAAGAACAGAACTTGCCTCTAAATGAAAACTTCTCTTGCACTCAGCTCTACCGATCAGTTGGCACTAAAAGCAATATGGTCCCTGGCTCTTTTATTCATTTACCTCTGAAAGGGGAGCAGATTATTGACTTTATCCCAAACTGTACAGACGATATCCCATTCCAGTATGGTATGTTAACAGGCCAAATACAGGAGTCAGACGAGTCCGCCTTGACATGAGTTTGTGAGCTGCTAATGGTTTGGAGGCTGTCATTATGTGCTGTGAAATCTAAGCTTTACAAAACAATTTAAATCTCTAGCCCTTATGGTTAAGAAGGAGTGTAAACCAATGCTGGAATAGCTACTCTGAGAGGTGTGAACTGACCCATGCATCTAGATGAGATGTTAATTCTTAAACCTAATGATAATTCCTATGGCAACATTATTAACTATTTCACTGCTAATCAAAGGAAGCAAGCGAGAAGAGGGAGGATGGAATTCTCAAGATCTGCCCAATCCGCTGGTAGTGGTACTTAATTTGGGTGCCCTGAGCAGGTAGACGTTGGGTTGTGTGTGGATCTTAAAGGAATACCACTGCTACATTTTCCAGGCTGACCAAAGCTGGTATTTAATTCAAACACTTTTGAATGCTACACTCACTAATTTACAAAGTTCTCTCAGTGTACAAATTGTCATGTGGCTTTCGTACATTTGTGCATTCCAAATTAAGAGCCAGACCCGCCGCTGGTCTAGCTCCATCACTGCTCCAGCAAGGAAACTATTTTAATTTATACCAGCTGAGTATCTAACCCCAACTTTTTCTTCCAGTTATCTTTTTTCACACCTACCCCTTTTAAAAACATTCTTAATATTAAAAAAAGTCTACGTGCTTTTCCTTCAGCCGTGTGTTTCTTTACATTGTTCCCCTTCTCTTTGATTCAATTATTTCCTATTTTAGAATCTTTCCTTTCCCTTCTATTTATTTGATATTGTCTATTTTGTATTTGTTTTCTCTCTTTGATATGTCTCCTAGCTTTATTCCTTTTCAAAATATATATAATGGATGTTCAGTCCTGAAACAAGCCGTTCTTTTGAAATGACTCTTTGTGATTTGTATTCTGTGATTGTTGCTGTCCTCTTTGCCAGTAACAATCAAACACAAGCCCAGATTCCAGGAAGCATTCCTGTTTGATGAAAAGCAATGTTTGGAATTAATAAGGTAATGGGGCCAGTAGTACAAACAAGTAGGTCATGCACCCAGAATTTAACTAGATTGTGCCTTATATATAATTGTCATAAGGCACTGAGTTATTTGAAAGAATTAATGTTTCATCAGTTTTCTACAAAGATTCCACTCAACACTTTCAGCTCCTGCAACACTCAGATAAAAATGAGATTTCTTTGAAGATATGAAAAACTGCACTTCAAGAAGAAAACCCACTAAGCTTCCTTCAGTAATACAATGGATAACTGTTTTAAGGGTACATTGGCAGAAGGGAGCACCTAATAATTCAAAGACAGTTTGTAGTCCATTGGAGCTCTCTTCCCCCTTTTAATTCAGAATAGAACTGGGAACATATACGTTAAAAATGAGTTTTCTTAAGAAGTTCCAGGCAATGATCAATATGTCCATAGTCGCCTTCAGGCTTTTCTTATTTGTAATTCCCTTGGCCTGACTGGTGTTTATATGGAAAATTATATTCTATGATAGGTATAGTTCCAGTCTTATCCTATGGCCCCCTCTACACTAACAGCAATATTCAAAAATTTCCCACTGCTACTAACACCAGCAATGGTGTTAAAAACTTTGGAAGTCCTAGTGTAAACAGTCTGCCAGTCTTTGTGTGCAACTATCTAACAAGGCTGGGCTTAAAACGGCATTGGCAGCGGGTGCACTGTCTACACTAGGGCTCATAATGGTGGCACTGAACCAATATTAGAAGTGATGGGAAATTTTTGAAACATTTCCTATGTATAGTAGGGTCTGTCTCTCCAGGATTACTGCCAGCTCCTAGCTTGTTATATGGGGGGGAGGGATAGCTCAGTGGTTTGAGCATTGGCCTGTTAAACCCAGGGTTGTGAGCTCAATCCTTGAGGGGGCCACTTAGGAATCTAGGACAAAAATCAGTACTTGGTCCTGCTAGTGAAGGCAGGGGGTTGGACTCAATGACCTTTCAAGGTCCCTTCCAGTTCTATGAGATAGGTATATCTTATTATATTATTGAACTGTTCACCCCCAATTTTAGCCACTTACTCATCTGCATACTGGCCTATGCATCTGCTCACACAAATCTTGATTCCAGGAAGCATCCCTATTTAGGACAGTAGCTAAGCACAAGCTTAACTTTTAGTATGTGTTTACAGGCTATCTTGAAAGAAAGCGAGCACTTAAGCATGTGAGTAAGTCTTTCCTGAATTGGGGCCGTGGTTAGGTGATTCATTCAGACATTCTTTCACTCACCAGACTCCCATTTTTCAGAGATTTTTTCCTAAAAAGTTCTTTGTAGTGATGCATGTCAGCCCTGAAGGAGGCATCCACAAAGTCTCTAGAGAACCACACTTCTATGCTCCAAAGGGTAGCGCATCACATCTCTATTCATCTTACTTTCTATCCCATTTTTTTCTCTGTAAAATCAGACGGAAGAGAAGTAGCAGAACAACAAGAAAGATCAAGAATGAAACAATAAATCCTCCTAAATTGCATTCCATATATGCTTCCCTCCCCCATGCTATTGCAAACAGACTCAAGTTCCCTCCAGCGTTCATTTTTGTCAAGTGAAGGAGTCGATGAAAAATGAATTGTAAGTGGGGGGATAATGATACTTCTCTTGTTTGAAACCTCAAAACAAATCTTTTCTGTCTTGTTTTGAGGTTTGGAGCAAGGTTTCTGTGGGTTCTACATCATACGAATGTGTTCTTCCTCACCTAGTCTTAAAATTGACCGAGTTTAACATTTAAGCACTGAATGCATTTCTTCAGATCTGAAATCAGACAAGAAAGATCAAGACCTGGAGAGCTACAGATTCTAGGCCAGGTGTTCTCAAACTGGGGGTCAGGACCCCTCGGGGGTCACGAGGTCATTACATGGGGGGTCGCGAGCTGCCAACCTCTACCCCAAGCCCCCCTTGCCACCAGCATTTATAATGGTGTTAAATATATTTAAAAGTGTGTTTAATTTATTGGGAGGGTCGCACTCAAAGGCTTGCCATGTGAAAGGGGTCACCAGTAAAAAAATTTGCGACCCATTGTTCTAGGTCCAAATGTTGCAAACCGGTAAATAAACTTATGACACTGATCAGCTTCATCGACAGCAATCTTAACAGAAATGAACGCTGACATAAAGATGGAAACCAACTCAAACAATTTATTGCATCAAACTGCATTTATTCATAAATGGATCAGAGACCATGGGGGTTTCTTCAGAGGAAGTACCAATGCATATTCCAACATATAGTGCAAACCCTTACTCACATGACTGAGGCCCACTGAAGACAATGGGACTTTGTGTGAATCAGGGTGGGTCACATGAGTAAGAGTTTGCACAATTGGTTCCATGGGCTGTACCTATTCTAGGATATTTTTGCCCAACTCTTCTGCCATTTCTACCAGCAATTCAGCTCTCTCAGTGGTAGCAATCTGGTGGGAGTGGTAGTATAGAAAGGACTTCATACAGCCACCAGCTATTTAAGAATCATATGAGTACTAAACCTTCATAAAGCATGCGTATACAACACAGTCTTTAAAACAGCAGTGGCTGATGCTTTCTTATACTAACACACCTATTGTTCCTGGCAATGGGGAGCTGAATCAGTGGTAGCAATGGTCGGACACTTTTGCAAAATCTCCCAACTTAGACAAAGCTATCATTTGCTGTGGCAACTCAGAACTCAATTTGATAAAGCACTAAGCCAGTGTTTAAGCATTTCTAATTGACCTCAGTGGGACATAAGCAGGTACTTAAATGCTTGGCTGCTGTAGGGCTGAGATAAGGATCACATTTTTCTATTCACACATTTGGAAAACTCTTTCAGGAATTTTATCTGACCTAAATTTTTCAACAGGTTAACCAGCTTTGGCAATCTTTTAAAAGATATATTTGCAGTTTTAGAAATTCAGACACTCGAAAGACATAAGAAACTGAACAGAACTAATTTTTGTTAAAGCTAAAGAATCTTGGCATAGTTGTTTTCTGGGTTTTAAAATATTTACTGTTTCATATTGACTGGATAGTCAAACTCTACAGAAACAGTCAAAGAACTAGAGTAAAGCAATATATAGATTTAACCACTGAAACCCAGTTTCAAAGACAAGGCTCTTTCTTGAGGAATTGATTGCTTAGGAAGAGGGGAGGAAAGTGAGGGGAATTTAGTGTCTAAACCCTTCCCACATCTCTTCTCTGTTTAAGGATCAAAACATTAGATACAAAGGAAGGTTGTGAAAATAATCCTTCATCTCCAACATATAGCGAGAAAGCATTTGTGGAATGGGTGCCTCTTCATGACAGTATTGGTCCAAAAGCAAATAATCACACGGCGAGCACTGACATATTCTTTCGGGGGTAATATAGTCTTAATTCAGGGGAAATTCGTAGAGATAAGGGTTATCTAAATAGACAACTAGGTAACGGTGTTTCTCAATAAGGATGAGAGAAACTTAAGTTACTCTGAAAAGAACTTGATTCAGATCAGTGCTTACATCACTTCTGCATTTATTGTATTAAAATAGGTCATTGTGGTGTATTGAGAAACTCAGTAACTGCTGTAATAATTACAGTAGACAATTAGCATGCTGATGTATATTAAAAGCGTTATCAAAGAACTTTTTATAGAAAATATTGTGTCAGACAAGTTAATGAGAGATCTACTAGATAATCAGCTATCACAGAGATTTATTATACTAGCACAGGGACTGATTTATACCAGTTTAGACTGTGATGAGGGAGAGGAGAATTAGGTCCAGACTAGTCTGATACACTATGTTTTCATATCTCTATATCTATATAAAAATAAACACAGACGTATATAAAATATAGATTTTTGTTCCTTTCTGCCTTAGAGTGAACAGGACAATTTAGATATCATGCAAACATCTGTGGGGAGTAAGAGAGAAATGGAACATTCTAAGACCTACAGTTAGCCTAAACGAATAGTTAGCCTAATTCATAATGCCCTGCGCATGATCTGGAAGCAGCAAAGAACAAACTTTCTATAGACTTGAATACATGAAGAGTAGCTCAGTTCTGGAGTTTTCAGCAAACTTCCAAAGAATAAATACTCTCATCTGTTACAGAGAAAAACACTTACAAACATGGGAACTAGACCAGGAAAATAATAATCATCATAAAACCTTTGTCTTGTACACATTTTGTTTTCAGCTGGGACGGATCCTCCGAAGCCCTTTCATGAAGTTTGTGGCACATGCAGTTTCTTTTACAATCTTCCTTGGACTGTTAGTAGTGAATGCCTCAGACCGGTTTGAAGGAGTGAAAAATCTTCCCAACGAGACCATCACGGATCATCCCAAACAAATATTTAGAGTAAAAACTACTCAGTTCTCATGGACAGAATTACTAATCATGAAGTGGGTTTTAGGTAAGTAAAAATTGTATCATCTTTTAATCCTGCAGTGAAGTCCAGGATATCATGATGGGAAATAACTGAAGAATTGTCGGTGGTGATCTGCCAAAGAAAAACATTCAGAGATAAATGTGGATCCCAATGAAGTATGTGGCACAATAGCATTGACTTCAATAGGGTCAGGGGACAGCTCTGTCTTGGTCACAGCTGCTGAATGCACTCTGACAGATGCATACTTTATTCTAGTGATGTTGAATGCCTCAGGCAAAGCCTGCTCTGTTGGTTTAACTGGGACATCTCTTTCAACCCATAGGGAAAAAGAGAATTTTTATAGAAAATGCTTGTTCTCTACAGGTTTCTCTATTGGTTTTTAGAGTAATTTCTATAGAACCCTGTTAGTTTAAATTCTGCTAAATTACACACAACTTTTTCAAGAGGGGAATGGTAACGTAGCAAATGAACGAGAGCCTGGCAATCAAATGGTTTAAAAGAAAAACAAATGATGAGTGAAGCACTGGAATAGGTTCTATCTGAAATGATTAAAGAGCAAGGCAGATCCATTTGGATGACTATTGCCAAGCATTAAGTTAAGCACGTATTGTCCATGGGGAGTGTTTTTGTTTTGTTTGTTTTGTTTTCCTCCTTCCTCTGAAGCATCGGAGGTGGCCAGGGCTGAAGATGGGACATTGGACAGGATGAGCCAGTGTTCTGAAGTGACACTGAATGTTCCCTCTCTTTCGTGTGCTTAGCTCACGGTCTAACTGATCACCATATGTGGGGTTGGGAAGGAATTTTTCCCTAGGCCAGATTGGTAATGATCTGCTTTGTTGGGGGGAAGGAGAGGTTGTCTTCCTTTGTAGCATTGGATGCAGGTCACTTGTTGGGATTATCTGGGTATATCTCACCTTATCAATTCCCTGCCATTGCAGGGGCCTCAGGCATTGGTGCACCTGTCTCTCCTATTCCCTGCCTGTGGTCTGGTCTCCTGTGGGACCCTCCCCACTCATGGGGTTCCAGAGTGCAGGCTCCAGCCCAAGCCCGAATATCTACAGTACAATTTTACAGCCAGCCCCACAGCCCAAGCCCCACGAGCCCGAGTCAGTTGACACAGGCCAGCCACGAGTGTTTTATTGGATATTGAGTTTAGTGTGTAGCTGCTCGGCGGTGTTGGTGGCCTGTGATGCACAGGCAGTCAGACTAAATGATCTGATAGTCTCTTCTGACCTGAAACTCTATGACTTTAAATAGAGCCATAAATTAAACTACTGATGAGTTTCAAATATGTTTGTAGTGGTGTTTGAAGTCCTGCAGGTGGAGACGATATTGATCTACTCGCTTACTGCTTACTTACCACTTGCAAGCCCCACTACCCTGGAGCACCAGTCTCAATAGGCTTACCTTATTGATTCTGACTTCACAGTAGCTAATTTCCTCAACATATTGGTCTGATGTGAGAGAAGAATCAAGGCTAAATAGCTCCCTAGTTCTATGCAAGTGGTTGGAATTACACCCGTGTAAGAGCAGAATCAGATCCCTTATATCTCTTGGCTTTCTCTTAGCCTGGTCACAAATGTATTATTCTCTGGCTTTGCAGTAAGCAGAATTACCTACAGGATATTGGATAGAGAAAAAGAATAGCTGGCATACTGGACAGAATAATGTATGAATGATTTATTTTTAAAGCGATATTAAAAGAGTTTGGAGGAGATGATTAGGTTTTGGCCAGGGCATTCTTTTTATAGGTTGCAGGTATCTGACTTCTTGCGGTAGGAAGAAGAAAACATTAACTGAAAGCAAATTATTTCAGTTTTCTGGGAGAAGGAAAGCTGGTTCTTTGTACAGACTTCTGAGGTATAATGAGATTTTCTGATTACATCTCTATTCTCTCAGAATAACTCCCCACATCCCAGCACCAGCATGCGCTGTATTCTTTGGAGGGGGAACCTACCATTTCACTCGTATTCCATTCACATTATTTCAGTGAAAACAAGAGGTTATAACCAAATTACCCTTATCCTGCACCTCGTAATGTGATTGTCCTTAAAAGAGTGCAGTTGGTTGGAAACTAGGTGGGTTCAGAAGCAGATGTGGGACTCTAATTGTTATTAAGAGTTTTCTGGTGATGGCAGTTAGAGAGCTTTACTGGGTTACTTGCCTTTAGCACCATGCACTTTCTGACTGCTCTGGTTCTGGTCACAGCAGGCAGGTTTTTCATCTAACCATGTCGTCAGATTCTGTAACATTCCATACCCACCTATCATACTCATATTCACATATCCCATTTGTTGCTGGGCTTGTTTTTTGGAAACATTGGAAAGAACCTGTGGTGGTGACCATCTTTTCTAGCAGCTCCTCTCTATAGATCCAACAAGCCACCTCCCGCGTAGTGAGAGTATGTAGCAAAACAGAGCATGGTGAGTAAGGGAATACATTTCACTACACTGAAAGGTGCAATCCCAACACTTCACCACAGACTTGGGCCAAAGCCCACTGGAGAAAATAGAAAAGCTCTCAGGAGGTTTTGTCTTCAGTGGATTTGGGATCAGTCAGGCTCACACAACTTTTATTAATGTAATTTGCTATGCTACATATTTATTTCTCTCCTATGTTGCACTGAACTCATTGCCTCAGTCCATTTTCATGGCAATGAGCCATTTTTTTTCTTAAAAAGTTAAAATAATAGTTCACGTGCATTAAGGCCCACAAGTTCTAGTTACAGCAGTTACCCTTAAAACTTGTTTGGTTTTGGTTAGCTCAATATTTGCAGCTAAAATGACCACAGGTGATAACTTGGATACTATAAATGCTGAGGTGGAACGATTTAGATAGCTCAGCCATTTTCTTAAGTGATTAGCTCACATTCAAGGGGGACTACCACAGTATCCTTAAGGCTGGTTGCGTATTTTCTGTCACAATTTTTCTTTCTACAAAATTGGATTTTCAACTAAATGAAAATGTTTGCCCAGTGTTTGATTTCCTAGACATTTTTCAAAAGGCTCAAATCCTGAAATTTCATGGCCAAAACCAACAAGAATTTTTCAATGTTCAGCAGTTTTCAACTGATTGTTTTTCGGTGTTTCCTGAAAGCTTTTATTTGTTTATTTTTGGGGGTCTGAAAATATTCTAGTTATTGACTGGCAAAAACTGGAATATATTCAAGTGGTCTTTTTTCAATAAGAAGTCGAAATTTTCCACTGGACATGTTTTTTTTAAATTTTCCCTGGGGGAAAAACATTTTCTGACTAGCTCTAATAATAATATTAACCAAAATTCAGTTAGAGGGACATGTTTCTATGGCTTCCACTGTTTTAGTTATATCCAGTGTCTCTGGTTCACTACCCATCAAAATACTGCTACCTACCAGTGCGGTCTGGTTTAGTTATTAAATTGATTAAAACTGTGAGCTAGATTCTCAGATGGTGTAAATTGGCATCCGTCCATCAATGGAGTTAAACCGATGTACACTAGATGAAAATCTACTCAATACATGTTCAAAATAACTTATCAGATTTTTGCCTCTTCCATGCAAAGTTCCACTGATATTTGTGCTTTTAAGCCTCCGGAAAGGAAGTTCCATCCTTGGTGTTAACACTGTTTTCATTAGTGCTCTGTCTTTCTCAATCACTGACTCTTAAGTCCTTGGGAGGAATTGCTGTTATAAATGCTAGCCTTATTTTAACTTGATCTAAAGTATCTTCAAGGGTTTCACATATCGAGAGGGAGTGAGCATTGTGGTACTTATGGTACTTGTGGTACTTAATTATAGTCAAAAAATAAGTCATCCAGATGGCTGTTAGATGGAAATCTGAGAGTAATGAGAGCTGTACTTCAAGGATGGAGTACCTGGAGAGCTGGTGAACTGCCTTATCTCTTTATGTGAAATTATTATGGATAAAGATCCCACACATAAGCATACACAGAAACACCTCCCAAAAGAGAGACGAGTGCATATGGCTGCTGAGGTATATTAACTCCAACACCTGTGTGCCAGATACACACATCTGGAAATGTAGGGCATTACAGAGTCCTCATTGCGCAGTTACTGTACCCATAGTGAGCTGTGGAGGTATCCACCAGGAATGAAGTTCACCGTACAAATAAGAGGCATGATTTTCTTTCTCACTACTCTGCTTTTAACTCATATCCTCCATGTTTCTGTTTTTGTTTTCCTTCCTCCTTCATCCTATGACAGTGATGATGAATGCTGATGACACATAACTTGTTTCTACTTCAGCCAGTCATTTTCAGGTAATTAGTTCCTGGTCCCTTGGCCTTTCTTTTTGGGAAAATTGGCTGGTTGAGTTATCTGGCTTCCATCCAGTAAAATAATGAGAAGTGTTAAAAGTGGCAGTATCCCATGACAACACGACACTGTTAACTATTGCACAGTGGCCAGGACACTGTATGGTCTGCAAAGAAATCTTGCTGGAAATACAAAATCCACAGAAGATTTTGACTTAAGTGTACATGTGTTGAGAGCAAAATAATCCACGGTAAAATTCAGGTTAGAGTTGGACAAAGATGAGAATTCTGCCTTATGTTCCCAACTATACACAGCGAGGGTGATAATTTACAATAGACCCATCCCATAGTTACTGTCTAAACTTGACCATTTCAAAGGAGGGAGAGAAAATCGTGTTTTAGGCGGTGTTAGCAGTTCATCTGTGCAACATTCTGCTCTCAAACACACACAAAGAGCATGATTCTCCATAGCCCTGCAACTTGTATAGTCATTTGCCCCAGTGCAAACTGGGTGTAGAACATTATCAGATTGGAATCATAGTGTTTGACACCCACATTGCCCAGTGCATTTCAGCTGTGCTTGTCCTACCAGTGTAAATCTCCCTTTGACATCAATGGGAGCTCCAGACATGTGGAGTAAACACACTCCCAGAGCTGAGAAATACAATAACTCCTCACTTAACGTTGTAGTTATGTTCCTGAAAAATGCCACTTTAAGTGAAATGATGTTAAGTGAATCCAATTTCCCCATAAGAATGAATATAAATAGGGGGGGTTAGGTTCCAGGGAATTTTTTTTTTTTGCCAGACAAAAGGCCTTATATACATTTTAAACAATTTTAAACAAGCAATTTAATCCAGGTATACGTTTTAAACAATTTTAAAGAAACAGTGTAATACTACAATCATCCCTGCTGTGTATGAAGCTTGGTTGAGGTGGTGGAGTCAGAGAGTGGAAGAGGATGGATTGTCTGACTGCTCCTCTTGCTGTTCTTGCAAGCACAGGCACTGACCCTGCTGGGGGCAGGGGGCTCAACCCTCGGCCCATCCACTCCATCCCTTCCCCCAAACCCCCACCCTTGACCCGCCCCTTCTTCCCCCCCCCACCTCCTCCCCCTTTACTTCCTCGATCCTCCCCCCTCCCTCCCCTCCCTTCTGAACGCTGCAAGCCAGCTGACTGCCGCAGGCAGGAGGCAGGGGAGGGAGGGGGGAGACGCGCCGAGTCCTCGCTCCTCTCCCCTCGCCTCCTGCCCTGGACAATCAGCTGGTTCGCGGTGTTCAGGAGGCAGGGGAGGGATGGGGAACCTGCATGCCAACTCCTTGCTCCGCCCCCTCCCTCCTGTCTCCTAAACTCCGCAAGCCAGCTGATTGCTGTGGGCAGGAGACAGGGGGAGTAGGGGGAAGGCGCTGATCCGTGGGGTCTGCCAGCGGATGGGAGGCGCTGTGTGTGTGTGTGGGGGGAGGGTGTAGGGAGGCTGCCAGCTGTGGAGAAAGCAGGCAGCCAAACAATGTAAGAGTGGAGCATTGCACAACTTTAAACAACTTTAAATGGGCATGTTCCCTAATTGATCAGCAACGTAACACCGAAACAACATTAACCAGGACGACTTTAAGTGAGGCGTTACTGTACTGTGATGATCTGAGAGGAGAATTGTGCCCTTTCTGTACATGTTTCCAACAGTACTCACAAGTTTGCTTTTAAGGCATGTCCTTTACTGCTCTTGTCCTTCTGCTGCCTGTTTTAGCTAAGATCACTCCTTTTATTGTCTTTAGGTGAGAAAGAAAGTCCCTAAGACTGAGATTTTCAAAGGATGCTGGGGGAGTTAGTTACCCAGTTCCCACTGAAATCCAAAAAGTTTTATGTAGAAAAACAGAAATCCTAGAGCAAAAGCAGTTGCACAAGTTAAGCTCAGAACAGATATATTCTGAATACAACTGCTCTCATTAACCACACAATCACTTTTTCCCTGGGAGGGCTCCAAATCTGTCCACTATCTGTCCACAGCAGATCTTTGGTGATGTATGGTATCAGGACAGTAAATTTAATAATTAGTGTAAAAGTCACTTGCTGTTCCCTATAGTATACAAGGGGTTAGTTTTTCCTTTTCTGTGCTTCCTCTATGTTTACTATCTTGTTGCTGTGCCTATAGTCTGGCTCTCCTTTCTTTACTGAACCTGGAATGAATACAGAGGTGAAAGTAAGCCAGTAGGGGCCGGTACCGAGGACCGGTAAGAAAAGGTGCAGTCTGACTCCTCCTCCAGCCAGGCTGAAGATGCTAAGCTCCGTGCTTTCCCCCTGCCTGGTTCTCAGCAGCGGCTGCAGGGGCTCCCCTCTAGCTTGCAGCAGGGAGCAGGGAGACTGGCTGAGAGGGAGAAGCAAGCCTACCCCCTGCATAAGAGTTTAAACTAGGGTGACCAGACAGCAAGTGTGAAAAATCAGGACAGGGGGTGGGGGGTAATAGGAGCCTGTATACGAAAAAGACCCAAAAACCAGGACTGTCCCTATAAAATCGGGACATCTGGTCACCCTAGTTTAAACTCTCAGCTGTTCCCTGCGTGGTTCAGCCCCCGGGGTTAGGAGCCGTTTCTGGCATCCTTGTTAATTTCACTCACAGTTGCTGGGGGTTGGGGATCGGGGGGAGGGTGTGTTTGACCATGGCAAGAGCAGTTCTTTTCTGCCCCCGGGATGAGGGGCTCTCTCCAATACTAATATACACAACAAATACAATAGGCATTTGGCTGCACAGCTTAAATCCAGAGCTAATAAAAGCAGGTTTGGAAGGGGAAAACTCACTGTCACCTTGGTTTCTCGGCTCCTCCCTCCCCTGCAGCCGCTGCTGAGAGCCAGGCAGGGGGAAAGCATGGCCTAGCATTGGCAACCTGGCTGGAGGAGGAGGGAAGACACGGAGAAAAATGTGACAGTGAGTTTTCACTTTTTCAGGCTTATTCCAATATTAAAGTTTTATTACAGACAGTATTTTTAGTAGTAGTAGCAGCTTTATTTTCTACATCTATGTCATGCAATGGGAGGGATCCATGAAGTAGGTAGGAGAGGTGGGTTGCTTGCGATTGGACCATATGGGTAAGAAATGTAAATTACTTTCACCCTTGCCCAAACCCCAGGGCTCCCAGCCGCCTCTGCAGCTGGTACCTCCGGCGGTGATTTAAAGGGCCCAGGGCTCCTAGCTTCAGCCGGATCCCCGAGCCCTTTAAATCCTGATTTAAAAGCCTTGGGATTTAAAGGCCCCACCTCTTCCGGTAGAGGCCATGCCTCTTCCGGTTGAGGCCCCTCCCCCTCCGCAGGACTCTGGAGTACTGGTAAGTCCTTTAAGTTACTTTCACCCCTGAATGAATATATGTGTCAAAAGTGGTACTTCCGATGTATTTGCCCATTGGGAGAACATTCATAAAATAAAAGTGGAAGCTATGCATCAGATTCTGTCCTCACATGCATTAGTTTCATTGAGGTTTCATGGATGTAACTTGGGGCAGAATTTTTCCCTGTGCCTTTCACTTACACGAACTTCAGATGACCCCAAAGCCAGCACAATTATAACAGAAGAAATAAAATGCCATCAATTTCTGATAGCTGCTAATGGTCTAGTCCTTCACATTCTCATCCTGGTCATCTTGTTTTTATTGCATCCTATGGTTTTCCATGCCATGAATCTGCTAGCTGCTTTAATTAATCTACAATACTTTTATCTAAAGCAAAGGTTTTGTAAACCTGTCTGAATTTATCATTATGCTCTTCTGCTCTCTTGCATAGACTTTCTGCAACATAGTTATATAGAATGATCCTCAACCAGCAATGATTGATGTAAAACATGGGTCGATAATGTGATACCTTTATGTAGTCATGATTCTAATTGTACTCGTTCTACTTAATTTTGCACATTTCTTTCTTCATTAAGTATTCCTACTGCAAAATCCCTGTGGTTTATCATAGTTTAACTAACCTAGACTAGAAACTAATTATGATGGGTTAGTTAATATTCAAACCGGGAGCAATTTACATGGAAAGATATCCCGCAAATAAATATTTCCTGGAGTGCTTTAGTGGACAAATATAAATCCACAAAATGGACTAGCCTACAGGTTAGTATTCACCAATTACTGAGATTTTTTCAGCTATAAATGCACTTCTTTAATATTTCATCCTGACTGTGGGCCAGATCTGGAGAACCTTATTCAGAGCCTAATTCTTCCACCTTTCCATGAGGCTATTTGCTACTAACTGCTACTGCACATGAGTAAGGGCTGCAGAATCAGGACCTTGGATTTTGCTCAGTGAAGCTGCCATTGACTTCATCTGGAGACCCGCCTGAGTGAAAAGGCTAGCTCATGCCTTTTGAATCCATGTGAGGTTCCCTACATATATGGATCTCCCCTGGTCTCTGCAAAGGGCACTCCATAGGTCTGAACATGGGAGGGAGAGAGCAGGCAATGGGTGAGCCAAGGGAATACACATTGTCCTCTCTTGCGGCCTGGAGAGGTTTCTCCCAGACTTTTGATAAAGTCAGAAGTTATATTACAGTTGGCAACTCCTCCTCAGCAGTGGGCAGATCTAGAGGAGTCCCTTACAGTGCAGTTCAGCTCCTCCAGGGATCAGAGCCAGAACCACGTGGGGCCAGAGCTACCTCAGACACAGGGCCTCGATGCTGAGGAACTTGCACCCGACCATGGATCCTTGAGATCTTGAGATCCCTACAGAGCTCCAGGTAGTTGTATGGTCTATGGGCCATGCCATCTCTTTCTTCTGGAACAAAGCCTGTCCCCTGATACAAGAATGTGGGGAAAAATCCTCCAGAGGGAATCCAACATATTTCCTTCCCCCTGCATGGGTATTAACCCTATAGAGGTCTAGCTGCATCTCCATAAGGCCCTAAGGATTTGACAAGTAACAGGAAAAACCATCAAAGAAAAAGAGCATTCACCACTGAGTAACCAGTCTGCTAATGACACATGCCAGCAGACTCTTGGGTACGCTGGCTGTGTCTGACTCATACCAGCAATGCTAATTACTGTCTTTTGTTTTATCGAGATGAAGCTGGTGGCTTTTATGCCTGAAAGAGGAAGACTTATAGTATTGGCTGAAGCCTGGTATAGTTCTAAACTTCCCCAAGCAGCTGTGATACTATAACTGAGTAATGACTAGCGGGTCTGCATTGCTGGTGGATTTCCACCTATCATATGAAGCAGCTCAGAAAAAAATTAAAATTCTTGTTAGTGTGTGAAACGTATTTTGTAAATAATCTGAATAGAAGGGCCAGAACCAAGACTCTAAGCCCCTCCTGGCCTGAATTTTGTTATGGGGTTGTCAGAGGATCTGAATTGTGCTGTTGGCTGTTGGGGTAACTCTTTATTAGACCTGGTCCTAACAGATAAAAAGGAACTGCTCACCAAACTATAAAATTAATGGTAGCTTAGTTACAAGTGATCATGACTAACCCTAACCCGGGAATGGCGAACCGTGGCCACTGGGAGCTGCGGGCGGTCATGCCTGCCAATGGTCAATGTAAACAAACTGTCTTGCGGCCTGCCAGCAGATTACCCTGATGGGCCGTGTGTGGCCCGCAGGCCACAGGTTGTCCACCACTGGTTTATGCATATCTACATGGGGAACAAATATTTATTAATGGGCTCTTCAATCTAGTAGTGAAAGGTGTAACACAATCCAATGGCTGGAAGTTGCAGCTAGATAAATAAGGTGTAAATTTTTGGCAGTGAGGATAATTAACCACTGGAACAATTTACCAAGGGTTGTGGTGGAATCTCCATCACTGATGCTTTTTAAATCAAGAGTGGATACTTTTCTAAAAGATCTGCTCTAGGAATTATTTTGGGGAACTGCCCCAAATTCCATCTGAAGATCAAAGCAAAGGCTTGTGAGTTATGGATCAGAGTTCCATGTGGATGAGCATTCCAACATGTAGAAGTTTATCTGAACTTCTAAATTTAACAAGAAGTCTCATGGAGAATGGACTTCCTCATGAGATAGCTAGCATTTACTGTTGCTGGTCACATTAGAATTAACTAGTTTGGGGGGAGGGATAGCTCAATGGTTTGAGCATTAGTCTGCTAAACCCAGGGTTATGACTTCAATCCCTGAGGGGGCTATTTAGGGATCTGGACCAAAAAAAAAAATAGCTGGGGATTGGTCTTGCTTTGAGCAGGGGTTTGGACTAGATGATATCCCGAGGTCCCTTCCAACCCTGATATTCTATGATTCTAACTTTCTCACATTATTATGGCAGGTTCTGCTTCCCTTCCCAACCAGCACCTGCAGAAAGCTACAACCATGTGTCCCCCTACCCCTTTTTTTGTGTGAGCATGGGGGGCAGGAGGGAAATTCAAAGGAAACTTCCAGAAGGTTGGGTTTGTGTTTATTTTAGGAATGGGGACAGGTCTGGGAATTCATAACTTTTCCCAAACAGTTGGATGAGACTCAATTCCATTAAAATACAGTGAGAGGATTTTCTAAAGTTCTCAGTGCTCTCCTGACTCTGCTCCCACTGAAGTCAGTGCGTGTTTTATCATTGCTTTCAACAGGAGCCAAGTTAGGTCAGTACTGAGAACTTTGGACAATTCAACCCTATATGGACATGGCAGCCTTTTAAGTACCAGACTGTATCTTCTTCAAAGTTGGCATTTTTTAAATAACAATCTTAAGAACAAACATGCTCTAAGCCAGTTACTCTGAGAAAATTCATTCCATTTGGGAGTTGGGGAATTATTTGTTTTAATCCTGAAAATCCTCATTAGCCCAAAACCTCATTCCATTTCCAACTGCACCTGTTCGAAAGCCAATAGAATAAAGAATGCACCTTCTGGATTTGATGTCTAAATATCCTATGTAAATATGTCTTTCCCTCAGGTATGATATGGTCAGAATGCAAAGAAATCTGGGAAGAGGGTCCACGCGAATATGTCATGCATCTTTGGAACCTGCTGGATTTTGGGATGCTATCTATCTTTGTGGCATCGTTCACTGCAAGGTTCATGGCTTTTCTCAAAGCAACTGAAGCACAACAGTATGTAGACCAGTACGTTCAGGATGATGACCTCAGTAATGTCACCCTTCCCCCTGAAATTGCTTACTTTACTTATGGTAAGATGATTTTGAGGATTTAATGCTTCCCGTTCTTTCAGGCTAGTGTGTGTGGCATTGCAGAATTAGCAGCTTGCTTCTTCTTTTACATTCATGAAGTTTTTCCAAATTAAAACTGATTATTCTTCTCAGATCTATCAATTCCAGCCATATCGGTAAACAGCTAACATAAGCTAAAGAGGAACAGAGACTTAAGCTTCTCTCAGTCTCTGAACGTGTACTGAGACCAGACTCAATCGTATCATATGTTGACAAAATAACCCCAAGCAACTAATAATCATGAAACCAGAAGGGAATAGAATCTAATTTAAATTACATATAAGGGAATCTGCTCTATTTTTCAAATATAGGAGGCACGCTTTGCTAACAAATGAGTGAGCTGGCAGCTTTATGGTCTTATCATTTGGCAGGTGGAACTCCAATTGAAGTCATGGAAATTCTACATATAAAACGATGCAAGGACTGGGCTTTTAGCATAAAAAGATGAACCACTTATTTGTAACAGTTTGTATGAAAAAAAGCTTCCTGTTTACTTTGAGTTGTTGTTGCCATGCCTGCATATGTCTTTGATCTCATTCTGGATAAGCTAATATATTTTATGACTAGACATGGAACATCAGACTAGTAATATAGCATGCCTCCATTTAACGACTTTAGGTTAAATATTCCCCACCTAAGAAAAAATTGCAGAAGAGGAACCAAGAAAGTGCATTCAGAAGAGGATAAAATTAACAAAATACTGTGCAAGAGTTTCCTTTGCTTTCATTCCTCAGTGACAGTTTATGAGAACAGGCCAATATGTCCACATCTGAGAAACAATCTCTTGTCATATCACATATGGAGGGTAACCTATGATCCCCTCAGTTGTACCTTGCATTTCTGCACATATGAAAAGCAAAAGCAAGTATGGGAGCAAATTCTGCTCAGACTCGTATCCAATAAAACCGTATGAATGATTTGCTGCCCAGAAAAGGAGCTAAATCCTTAACAAATATTATCTATAACAATGTTTGACCATCTGTAATAGAAAATATGCATACAATAATAAAATTATTCTTTAACTTCTCATATGTAGGTTTTAAATATTTGAGGGGCGATCATCAAAGGCATAAAGGAGAGTTAGTAGCCCAACTCTTATTGACTTTCAATAGGAGTTGACCACCTAAATTGTGCTTTGGCTGACATCCTAGCCCCACTGAAGTCAGTGCACATTTTACCATTGATGTCATGGGGTCAGGATTCCACCTTTAGTGCTTTGGAAAATCTTCACCTTGAAGTCTTCTTTTTTCTAAATAATAATGAGAGTGGGAACCGCTGTAATATGCAGTTGACAAAATATTTCCTAGGATTCAAATGGTCCTTCCTTAGGTTTGAAAAATGAATAAAAGCTTTGCACTTAGGTTAGGGTTGGATACACAGCATGGGGACAAGCCCCCACATTCCTACCAAATTTAGAATTACCTGCCTAAAAATAACCCAAATCACTAATGGAAAAATGGATCAGATCCTCAGCTGGTGGAAACCAGGATAGTTTGCTCCATTGAAGTCAGTGAAGCAATGCTAATTTACAACAGAATAAAGTTCTAGCCTGTGTGCACAGTCCTAATATTTACAAATAATTACATTTTCAAACACAGTATTTGGAGATAAGCTTCTCTCTCAATCACCGGACAAAATTTGATGACGCCTGAAATTGTTACATTCTGTTTTTCTTCTTTCTGCTTTGCTGCTGGAATATTGTAAAAAAGTCTTTTGTTATATGGTGAGGAGCTCCATCTTGTGGAAGCATTTCATTATTTATAAACCTTTTGTCATTTTTACCCTTGGGAAAAACCTGTAGAAAAAAAGTCAGGGCTGGGGGAGGGAGAGGAATTTTCCAGTTAATAACCTTTGGTTGATATTTAATCCAAATGTATTTTCTCACTGTGCTTGAAGAAGGATCTTTTATATTTTATATATACACACATACATACCAGGGAGATTTCTATATAGTTTATCCATCCATAGATTATTATTTACCCATCGCTTTTAGGAAGAGTTTTACTGAAAATTGTGATTTTCCCAGGCTACGTATTTTCAATTTTCACCACGTAATAGGAGCATCAATTTAACAAAAACTATAAACAACAACATTTTAAATGATAACGTGTGATAATTAAAAGCTTTTTAATACATGAAGTTATATTTTAATTTGTTTGTTATGACAAAAACTTTCATGGCTTATATTTTTATAATACACATCCAATTATTGTACGTTTTTTAAAGTAATTATAAGTCAGGTGATTAGTCATAACGTATCGAGCTGTAGTGTTTGATGATAGAGGTTGCATGGAAAATGGGTGTTAGTTGCCTCGTGGTAAATTGCAGTCTTGTAAAATGAAGTGAAATAGCCTGTGCATAAACAATTCAATTATTATATATGTAAAATTAAATTTAAGTGCATCTTTTTATGTTCAGTTACTGTTTTGATCCTCAGGAGTTCATGCCATATGCCTTACTTAAGGAGTTTGATACGGAACTATCTATTATGACCTGGAAATTTTGAAAAAAAAATCTAATTTGTACATTTATTTATTTTGCCTGGGGAGATGAACAAGCTTGGATGATTTGCTTCTTACTTGGTGGTTGTTGTTAATTATATGACTATCCAACTTTGAAAAAGAGCAAAACCTCAGAAAACCACTTCCTTCTGCTTTTCAATGGAAACTAACAGTGTTAAATTATTTTCTAAATCTATTATCTCAAGTAAACACTAGAGAAATAAAGCTTTTTTTTTTTTTCTCCAACATTAGAACTGTTTGCTGCAGTGTGCTTAGATAATATATATTTTCCTTTCCATTTCTTTTAAAAAACTACAGATAAAATCTTGGCCCCATTGAAATCAATGACAACAAATCCCATTGACTTTAATGGAGCCAGTATTTTGCCCTACTAATTCTTGGTTCCAAAGTAATATATTTGTATTAAATGTTAGTTATATTTATTCATGAACTTTGGTTAGTAAGGTAACAATGGGTTGTAAACTGATATAGAACAAACTATAAACTAATATGAAAACATTCCCCCCCTCCACCCCTAATATTGACTAAGCATAAACAGGCAGTTAAAAATGTAGCCAGCCTCCTGCTTTAAGTTCAGAACTGAACTTTACAGATATGCTGCAGGGAATACTCTGCTTCTTTTCATTTCATCTGGGTTCATACAAATAATACTCAACTTTATTCCTGTGTATTTAAATATGGTACATGTTTTAGTTTTGGGTCAAACGCCTTGTATTAAATGCTGAGTCTCAGTTCATGCAAAAGAACCCCTTGATGCTTATATTCAAAGCATATTCAAAACCAGGTAGATTAGACAACTGATTTGTATGCATATAGTATCAGCAAGGAACTTGTTAAAAGAAATGGCTAAATTGTCAGTTTTTTTAATTAAAAAAGTTAACACAATATAGATCTATTACAAGGTTTGGTGGTTCGATTGGCTTTATCTGAACAAATCCAAACCTCTTCGATCTAATCTCATGAGGACAGGTTTTGCCATGAGCTGTTTAGTCCTTGAAGGTTACGTTACATTTTGTGTATTTATATGGTGCTGTTAATTCAGTAATTAAAAGCTGGAAATTTTCTCATCAGTGAGATTCTGATCCACAATGACAAAACTCCCATTGCCATCAGTTGGAGCAGGAGATGATGATGCATTGGACTGGGAGTCAGGGAATCTGGGTGCTGATTCCCAGTTCTGCCCCTGACTGCCTGTGTGCCTTGGGTAAATCACAGCAAACTTCCTGAGCCTCGGTTTCTCTAGCTGAAAAATGTGGCTAATCATTCCTATCCATCTTTGTAAAGCACTGTGAGACTTGCAGATTCCTAGTAGATTCCTACACTTTTCGTTCCAGTCCTGGTCAGAACCGAGACCCAGGACCTATTTTATGGGTCATTTATATTTATATTTCTAACATTTTCTGTTACTAATAGCTTATATATGTGTATTGTTTCAGCCAGGAACAAGTGGCTTCCCTCGGACCCTCAGATCATATCAGAAGGACTATATGCAATAGCTGTGGTACTCAGCTTCTCCCGTATTGCTTACATTCTTCCAGCCAATGAAAGCTTTGGCCCTCTTCAGATCTCTTTGGGAAGGACAGTGAAGGATATCTTCAAATTCATGGTCATCTTCATCATGGTGTTTGTTGCCTTCATGATTGGAATGTTCAACCTTTACTCTTACTACCTTGGTGCAAAATATAACCCAGCATTTACAACGTGAGTACCTAGGAAAAGGAGGCTATATAGATTATAGTTCTAGACCTAGTAGTATCCCTTACTGGGCTGCCTCATATGTAACCTGCATGCCTTCTGCGACTCATGTCGTTTGCACTATATTGCTGCATTGTTTAATTATTTCAAGTGGTGATGAGGGCTCTAACTGCATGAATCCATTAGAGCCAATGAAAGGTGCATGGCTAAAACCTGGTGCAATGTTTAATAAGCAGAAAGGACCCTCCATCCAAGCCCTCTTTTTTTCTTTCCCCCTAAATCCAATCATCTCTGACCCACCCAGTCACTCAGTTCCTCCCCTCTTCCTTTACATTTTATCTCCCTCAATGCACTACAAGGCCTGTTTTGGCTCCCAAAGTCCCCTTAACTTCACTGTATATTTATGGTAGGGTCCCACTGAGTCTAGCAGTCTCTGCTAAACTAGTTACTGCTGAGCTTGCAGGCTTTAAAATTTCCCTGGGTCAGAGGTGCCCTAGAATATATTGCAGACTTCTGACATTCTTGTCTCGGTTACTGTTTGCCTGGAAGTGCTGCACCTTAAGCTGCTGTTTCAATTGATTGGGGAGGTTCAGACTTTGGCTGGGAGACCACTAGTACAGCCTCCAGTTTTGATGTCCTATCCCAGATCTCTTTCAAAGAGTGTGCAGTCTGCAAAAAAGGAAACCCAGTAACTCAGAATCTGTTATTTCTAGGGTAAAACACAAGCAGGAAAATGGTTCTTTGAGGTGAGTGGAAAGAGCAGAGGAAATTTTCATAAAATTATCTTGACAGCAGTGAAAAAGAAATCCTTTTGTATTTTTACCTTTAAGAAGAGCAGTCAATACAGCAGGCCATGTTGCGTTTGTGATCAGCACAGAAAGGATTAAACACCTAATTATCATCCAAAAGCTACTTCTACCAAAGTGTATGTAAAATGATGAAGCAGTAAAATTGCACACGTTTTGCATCTGTAATTTCACACCTGCATGTACACCTCTCCCCCGATATAACGCGACCCGATATAACACGAATTCGGATATAATACAGTAAAGCAGTGCCCTGGGGGGAGAGGAGGGCTGCGCACTCCAGTGGATCAAAGCAAGTTCGATATAACACGGTTTCACCTATAACACGGTAAGCTTTTTTGGCTCCTGAGGACAGCGTTATACTGGGGTAGAGGTGTATCTAAAGAACCAAGTGTCTAAAAAGTGCTATTGATGCATTTGAAAAAAAGCAATAAATAAATAACAGTGGGGAATATAAGACAGGGAGTTCCACATTCCCTAAATCAAGTGCATTTCTCAATAGAGAACACCGTGAAGACATGCATAATATCCTGCCAGTATATGGGCAAGATACAAGGAAAGATGCTGACTAGGTTGCTCGTGATCTCCCTCTAGTGCCCATCCAATAAATCAACAACCTTGAGAAGCTGGAGGTTGTCTGCATTTTGTAGTTGTTTGCTGTATATACTGTATTACAGCTGCTTGAATGTTGCAACAAATCATTCCTCAAATAATGTACTTCAGTGGCTCTACAGTATGTGCAATGGCTGAATAATAGGACTGTAAGTGAGAAGTGGTTCCTCAAAATATGTCTGACTTTATTCAGGCTAAGCTATGATGTTTGATATCACACCTGTCATTTGGAGACTAGATATGTGGTAACCAATTAGTACTCCTATATGCCAGAATCTAATAACTGTGGGCTATATATTCCCATCATCATCAAAAATAGCAGGAAGGGAAACAGTGTTTGGAAAACACCACAGGAGTGAACTCATTGAGTTTCTAATTAATGCCCCTGTGAAAGGGTTTGGAGCCTCTTGGAGGCAGTAGGAAGTGCAAACTAGAAACCTTATGGATCCACACAGAAGTCCATGCCCAACCCCATACATACTGGGGTGCAAGGAGAGGCCTCTCCACACCTCTCTCCGGGCACACACATCATCAGGATGGATCCCTCAGGAGTTGTGCTGCTATTAGCTTCCCTAGCCATATACCCTTGAGGCAGAAAGCACAGAGTAGGAGTTCGTTTCAACTAGGGTTAATTCCCAGGTGCACTTCCACTCAGAGGTGGCCATGTTATTCCCCAGGTCTGCCCTGACAGGCCCACAAAGCCATGCGATGAAATGTTGACATCAGCAGGTGTTTTGCCATTGACTTCAGTGGGGACAGGATTTCATCTATAAGAACATACATAAGAATGGCCATATGGGGTCAGACCAAAGATCCCTTTAGCCAGTATCCTGTCTTCTGACAGTGGCCAATACCAGGTGCCCCAGAGGGAATGAACAGAACGGGTAATCATCAAGTAATCTATCCCCTGTCACCCATTCCCAGATTCTGGCAAAGAGAGGCTAGGGACACCATCCCTGCTCATCCTGGCTAATAGCCATTGATGGACCCATCCTCCATGAATTTATCTAGTTCTTTTTTGAACCCTGTTATAGTCTTGGCCTTTACAATCCTCTGGCAAGGAGTTCCACGGGTTGACTGTGCATTGTGTGAAAAAAAATATTTCTTTTTGTTTGTTTTAATCTGCTGCCTATTAATTTCATTTGGTGGTCCCTAGTTCTTGTTATGAGAAGGAGTAAATAACACTTCCTTATTTACTTTCTCCACTCCAGTCAAGGTTTTATAGACCTCTATCATATTCCCCCTTAGTCGTCTC
Source organism: Trachemys scripta elegans (assembly GCF_013100865.1). Lineage (NCBI taxonomy): Eukaryota > Metazoa > Chordata > Testudines > Emydidae > Trachemys > Trachemys scripta. Next base: position 10,349,362 of record NC_048305.1, read on the forward strand.
TTTTCCAAGCTGAAAAGTCCCAGTCTTATTAATCTCTCCTCATACAGCAGCTGTTCCATACCCCATGGAGTTTGAACTGTGAGCATAGGCAGAGATGGGATTAAATTGGCTCCCAAGGAGGAGAGGCAGTTTATCACAGTTGTCCCATTGCTTCCCTCAGAAAAGTCTGGGGCTATTCGACCCCTGCTTGTGCTCCCATCTGTGATGCAAGACAGAGGAGAGTCAGAGGGACACAATATAATGTCCCCCCTTTGTATGTCTAACCTAATAATGCCACTTTAAGACAACCCCTGCAGTGACATTTAGTTGAATAAATGTTTAAGTAAGTTGATACTGAAGCACTAACCTAAGTCAAAGTAAACAGGATCTGGCATTTTGATGTGTTATTCATATACTATATTACACAATGGATGGAGGGATGCTGCTGTTAGCCCCAGTGTGAGGAAATGATCTTCCCAACTTAGTTTCTGTCTCGTATGAACTACAGATTCTTTCCAACATATAGGATCCAGCTGTATTACTCCACTGTGTAGCATAACATATGCTTTATAAAGTAGAGTTTAAACTTTCTAATCAAAGAAAATATGCCTCCTACAGTTCTTCTGTTGCCTTAGGATACATTTTAATGGAGGGATTTCCAGGACTGGCTGCAAATACATTTCTCTGTTTCTAATAACAAGGTAAAAGAAAACTGAGTATGTAGGAGGAGACATGTTAATCATACAAATAGAAGACTATGCCCTTGAAGTACAGGAGTTAATCAGTGGCTCAGTCAATATCTCCCCGACTGCCTGGTGGAATAATAACCATCAGTTATGGTTCTCCATTGGTCCATGATTCCAAAATAGTTGGATAATGAATTTTAGGCCATCACTGATGCAATATCATTGTGTAGCTTTGCTATTTACTGACAAGCTTAACTAACCATGAGGTTCTCATTATAAACCTTGCAGCATGTATTGTCACTTGAATGATGAACAAGCCTTGATTGAAATGGTGACTATTCCCTAGAGTAAAAAATTACTTCCAGTAGTAAAGGTTGCAGGATCAAGTTGTAACAAGAGAGTGTGGGTGGTTGGGAGATACCTGCCCAAAGGGGAAATAAAATGGTCTTCTTCTTTAAGTCCAGATCCTCTGGAAATTCCAAATACTAAATGCTCATCTATCTGCCCTGTAACGAGTTAGTATTGTTAGTAAACACCTATCAGAAGAACCCAAATAAGCCGTGTAAGAATTTGGAAGAGAAGTCAAAACTCAAATTAGGGTGTAAAAGTACCAAGTTACTACTTTAGGATAGCAGATTCTTTACCAGCAGAGTAGAGGTGTGTGCTGTCTGAACATCTGACAATGCCACCAGAAGTAGTGCGTTGGCACTTTTGGCCTGGATCCCACAACCTGATCCATTCAGAGAGAATGTCCCCATGGAATCCCCCTGGTGCTCCACACAGGCTAAAATGTGTCCCTGAGCAGGTCAGATTGCAGGGTCAGGGATTCTGTTATCTTGCCCAGCACTTTTCAATTAGCACTGTTAGGAAAATTCACATCGGCGAACATTCCTCCAACTTTGTTCCTAATGCTGTTCAGTTAGTAAGAGTAGATTTCCGGGCTCCCGTATTCCTGTTTCAGATTATTTTAATACCCTGGAGTGTGAAATATGTGATTAGGAAGGGAGATGTGCAGTCTTTTTTAAATAATGCATATACCGTACAGCTCAGGAATTAACATTCATTTTAGACCATTCTCAGACACTTTCACAAAGCTGGAAATCTTATGGTGTTTAGTCATAAACATATGTTGTAATTTACACATATCAAGAATACATTAGCATATGGGCAACTATGTATCATACCTTCAATATTTGACTGAGCTGTCAGTGAGTTCTGCTGCAGAATATGGTGGGTATTCACAAATGGCACTAAATGACTCATGAAGAGAAGGAGGAACAAATTATTGCAGTTGGGCAACTACTTTAAACAGCTTCTGTGAAAATTCACGCGGGAAAAACAAAAACAAGTTTTTTCTTTTGCTGTGTTCATAACCCTTGTGTGGTTGTTGTGCAAAGATTTCTTCAAATGCATTTACTGGTAGGAATGTTTGTGAAAATCGAGGATTTTAAGTGAAGATCATAGAAAATTTACAGAAAGCAAATTTTGAACTGGAAAATGCAATTGCTTGCACTGGAAACTGAGTCTAAGGGATATGTTCACCCAGTCATGAAATAGAAAAAGAACCACATGGTCTGCAGATCAAATCAAAACTAACCTATTTCTCTGTCTTTTTGTTCTCTGTTTGTATGGGACCTAGCACAATGGGATCCTAGTCTATGACTGTAATAGTAATAATAATTCAATGGGAGTTGGATTGTGGTCCCTACACAGGCTGAATATTGGATATCCACAATGAATTGCTTAACAGATCTATTAAGAACTATTCAGTGATATTACTCAATGAATGATGCATACACTTGAGAAAATCATAAGCTTCTCATGGGCAATTTGTAAGCGTCAAAAAGAAATTAAATTTGTCAAAAAGAGGACTATGAATTATTTGCTTAGCTCTACTAATTATTGTAGTTAGTGAATATCCAGAGTCACTTCAGTACTCACCTTCTTGTGTGGTACTGCACTTTTCACATCACATGTTCAGTTTTGTTGGTCTTGTACTCTAAAGAACAGTGCATACTAAACCACTGACTACATCAGTGGTTTATGAATCAGAGGTAGCATACAAAGGGTGCTATTGTCTCTGAAATTTGCATATTCCTTTTGCAGAAGGAACAAAGTGTATGCTACTCCTGCTTCATTTTAGACTGCTAAATACAGAGTCTGTTTAGCTAACTGTATAATTGCAAAATATTTTTTAAAAACGCTTAATTTTTTCCCCTTTCAGAATTTTCATTGCAGTTGATACAGATCATAGTTTGTTTATCTGTTCAATTTTTATGTTGTATGCAGAACACAGTTGTTGAAACAGTTCATAATTGAGATCATGCTATAGAAACAAAATTGAAATGGAAGCAGGACTGATTGCATTCATAGTGCGTTCTGCATCACAAATCAGGTTGAAGCCCCCCACCCAGGGCCGGTGCAAGGAAGTTTCACGCCCTAGGCGAAACTTCCACCTTGTGCCCTCCCCCCCCCCCGAGCCCTGCGGCAGCTCCCTACACCCCCTCCGCCCTGAGACGCCTCCCCCACCGTGCGGCAGCTCCCCATCCCAGCTCACCTCTGCTCCGCCTCCTCCCTGAGCACGCTGTCGCTGCTCCACTTCTCCCGCCTCCCAGGCTTGCAGGCGCCAATCAGCTGTTTGGTGCCGCAAGCCTGGGAGGGAGAGAAGCAGAGCGGGGCGGCGTGCTCAGGGGAGGAGGCGGAGCAGAGGTGAGCTGGGGCGGGGAGTTCCCCTGCGTGCTGCCCCCCCCTTACTTGCTACAGGCAGTCCTCCCCGCGCCCCCCTGCCCCAGCTCCCTCCGTCTAAATGCCGACGACGACCGGGGCGGCCAAAGATCCAGCCGCTGCGGTCACCGCCGAAGAAAATGCCGCCCCCCAAATGCTAGTGCTCTAGGCGACCGCCTAGGTCGCCTAATAGGTTGCACCGGCACTGCCCCCACCTCCTAAAGAGAAATTCAATTCATTCAGTTCATTCAGTTTCATCATTACTTGGAGACTTTTCTTTTCATTTCCCTTCATTAAAATGCTACATTTTATATAATATTGACTGTATTTCATGCTGGAGAAGCTAAGCACTTCCTACTCATGGGGAAGAGCTCAGTCTGAAAGGATGCCTTGAGCTTTCTTAACCAGAAGATGAATACTACAAAAGAGATTTATATGATATCATGGACTGGTGGGGAACCCCTCTGATGGAAAGAACAATAATGCTTAATCAAAGTCAGCATGCAACTAATCTCACATATTCTATGGATTTTAGTCTCTCCTTGATGCAAAAGCATAAAATTCTATTTAGCTTTCATGGGAATAATGTGTGCACTGAGGGGAAAATAACCCCTGTGCATTGAAGTATATATTGAAACGCATTAAAACAGGGGCGATTATATAGTGAAGTATAGTCATTACAGCAAAAGACAGGAAACCAGCTCTCTCTAGGTTTCAGATTCTGCTTCAGTCCATGACTCACCATGTACATTTGAATAAATCACTAGATTTCTTTGTCCTTTAGTTTGCCCATCTATAAGGACAAAACACCTACTCCCTCACAGGAGTGGGGATCTTGGACTTTGTTAGTTACTGTCAGTGAAGCATATTCAGATCACTGATCAAAGGCAATATAGAAAGTCAGAGTATTATTGTGTTTTACTTTAGATATTGATTAAAACTCTTCTTTAAATAGTTTCTACATTGCTTCTTTTAACACTTTCAGCTAATGACAGGAAAGAACTTGTGTTTCAACCCCTGTATCAAAGACATAAACCAGAGTTGGATCTTAACTAGAGTATAATTAAAACTTTAAAATACCATCCTATAGTATCATAGTATCTGAGCGCATCAGATTTCTCATAGAATCATAGAATATCAGGGTTGGAAGGGACCTCAGGAGGTCATCTAGTCCAACCCCCTGCTCAAAGCAGGACCAATTCCCAACTAAATCATCCCAGCCAGGGCTTTGTCAAGCCGGGCCTTAAAAACCTCCAAGGAAGGAGATTCCACCACCTCCCTGGGTAATGCATTCCAGTGCTTCACCACCCTCCTAGTGAAATAGCGTTTCCTAATATCCAACCTAGACCTCCCCCACTGCAACTTGAGAACATTGCTCCTTGTTCTGTCATCTGCCACCACTGAGAACAGCCGAGCTCCATCCTCTTTGGAACCCCCCTTCAGGTAGTTGAAAGCAGCTATCAAATCCCCCCTCATTCTTCTCTTCTGGAGACTAAACAATCCCAGTTTCCTCAGCCTCTCCTCGTAAGTCATGTGCTCCAGACCCCTAATCATTTTTGTTGCCCTCCGCCGGACTCTTTCCAATTTTTCCACATCCTTCTTATAGTGTGGGGCCCAAAACTGGACACAGTACTCCAGATGAGGCCTCACCAATGTCGAATAAAGGGGAACAATCATGTTCCTCCATCTGCTGGATACTTATACAGCCCAAAATGCCGTTAGCCTTCTTGGCAACAAGAGCACACTGTTGACTCTCATCCAGCTTCTCGTCCACTGTGATCCCTAGGTCCTTTTCTGCAGAACTGCTACCTAGCCATTCGGTCCCTAGTCTGTAGCAGTGCATAGGATTCTTCCGTCCTAAGTGCAGGACTCTGCACTTGTCCTTGTTGAATCTCATCAGGTTTTTTTTGGCCCAATCCTCTAATTTGTCTAGGTCCCTCTGTATCCGATCCCTACCCTCCAGTGTATCTACCACGCCTCCCAGTTTAGTGTCATCTGCAAACTTGCTGAGAGTGCAGTCCACACCATCCTCCAGATCATTAATAAAGATGTATTTATTATGTGAGGTAGGGGAGCACCTATTTTATAGATGGGGAACTGAGGCACAAAATGACAAAGGGCCAGATTTTCAAAGTGTAGGTGCTTGAAGATGCAGGCAGACACCTAGTGGGATTTTCAAAAGTGGCTAAACAGATTAGGCTTCCAACTCCCATTGATTTCAATAGGTTCGGATTCAAAATGGTAAAATCAGTGGAAGTTAGGAGCCCAACTACTTAGGCACTTTTGAAAATCCCAGTGGGCATCAATCTCAGTCTTTAGGCACCTAAATACCTTTGAAAATCTGGCCCTAAGTGCATTTCCCAAGGTCACACGAAGTCTGTGGCAGAGCAGAGAAATAAACGAGAGTCTCCCAAGTCTAGTCCTTTTGGGGGACAGTTGTGCAGCTAGATTACAGAAGTCAGGGGTGCTTCTGCCAGGCTTTGTAAGTAGAATGACTCCAGTCAGTATTACTCATGGGTTCGAAAATGTTTTTATCATGGCAAGTGAGCTAGACATTAATCCAGAAGCACAGAGAGCCTTGGTGCAGTGTGACGGGAACGGTGCTGCCAGAGCTGTGCCACACTCAGTGCTTTTGCTTTGAAGGAGGTTATAAGAACTCTCTCAAGTTTAGTGCCACCTATACTTGCACAAACACACACACACACACATACACACACACACACACACACACACCCCATCCGCCAGCTTCTGCTCCATTATTACTAGCTCAGCCGAGGCGATCAACTGCACTAATGCTTTGCCCTATGTTGGATCTGCTTCCTTCAGCCCTGAATCTCTCCCAAGATGTAGGCCCCATAACAAGAGGGCCTTAGAACATACAGTGTGAAAGAAAGAATGAAAGAATCCATGACAAATGAAAACATAAACCTGGACCAAAACCCTGGATCTAAACACACCTGAACTTCAGCGATATTCAGAATCTGGGTCCCCACTTCTCTTTTCCAGTGACTTCCTGCCAATATTTTAACTACGGGCACTGATAAAAATAACATTCACCTTATGTTATGCTAAGGCCGAGGAACCATACAATTAGGCAGCACCCTGAAATGACAGACAGAGGCGTTATTGCAGTCTTTTCTTAAATGTAATGATGGATTAATAAGGACCTCTTGGGAACCTCTCACAACCCTCACCAGCACGTCACTGCTCCTTTCTGTACAACAGGGCAAACTAACCCCCCCACATCTAAGCATTCCTGAACACCAGGGAAAGTTGGATCTGGATTGAAATCCAGTCTGAGGGACTCAGGCCCATCTCCACAGTGAAACAGGGGATCCACATTTGGGATGCACCAGGCTTATAGTTTTCTCACATCAGAGACAAGTCCTTGGATATTGACGTTTTGCTGAGGATGGTTATGGGGGATAATTAGGAAATGCACAAATTTTGTTCGGTCAATCTTTCACCATCTCAGAAAAGGAACGCTCTGTTTCTATAACTAATTTGCTAGAATTCTTCATGAATCTTTTGTACTGCCACAGCCACATACAGCCAATAATTAAGTTTTCGAAGAGAACATGGCAACGTTCCAGCACAGAGGTTAATGCTAAAGTTGTGGAAAAGGAGCAGAGTTGACACATTATATTAAAAATTGCCTGCAGGGTAGAAAACAAGTGGAACCTTTCCAAATTAAAAAAGAAGTTTAATTGCAGGTTGCTGCAAGGATCAAAGTTGGTGGTTACAGTCTTTTATTAGTTGGATAAGTGACTTAGATGACAGGCTTCTAAGCCGGAGTATTAGGCTCTATAAATGCAATTTAACTGGAAAGTGCAATATTTAATGGAAGAAGCATTGGCCGGATTCTGTTATTTAAGTACTCCATCATATGGATGGCAGTTATCACGGTAGATCAATGCAAAGAACAAAAATGGGAGTAGTAAAACAAGAGGAAATGTCTGCCATATGGAAAAGTGCCATAGCTTGGTAACTTGGAAAGATGTTCCAACTACTGTACTCAGAAATCATAAACTCTGTCCAACATGTGCCTGAAGTGAGAAAACCTCTGATCATTTCTAGGTTTCATTTAGTATAAATGAAAGAGGTGGGCAATATATTGATAGGCAACCTGAATTTTTGGGTAACATGGCAGAAAAATAGGAAGGCATGTGCTCATTGAGGTTCTAATCCCATGTAACATCTCTTTGAAACTCATAGGTCCAACTTCTCTGTTTGTGCAGCACCACTGAAGCCAGTGGAGTTATTCCCACAAAGAACATCCCCCGTAAATTTAATAAATTCCCTACTGCTGTACTCAAGTGGAAGGAGATCGTATAATGGGCTGTGATACCGATAATACTTAGTTGTTGCAGTGGTGCATAATGCAACTGACCAGTGGTCTTTGCTCTACTTTAAATGATAGTAATTAATTCCTTTTCCTGCTATGCCAGGTGTAATTGACACTGAAGTTCATGTAAAAGCTTATTATTTTCAGAGGGTAATTTGTGGTGAGTCTATAATCTGCTTCATAAAGTGATTTCTCAGGGTTAAGCTGCCGTAGAAATATGAAACATTTCATCAGTCTCAATTGTAAAGGCCATAATGTTTTATAAAGGAGTGTATTCACTGAAAGTCAATGGATAGTTTGAATTATTATCAGATGGGTACTGGTCAGTCCTGGTCATTTTGCCTTTGAATAAAGAGCCAAGGAGATTTCTTCAAAGGCAAAGTGTGGTTCCTGTACCAGGATCTCTCACTGTCCTCCCCTTTCCTCTTTGAGCCATTCATATTCCCTTCCATATTTTATGCTTCACCCTTCTCTGAGTCACACATCTCCCTCCTCCTGACCAACCACCTTGACTCCACCCTTCCCAGATCTTCCCCTCTCTGGCACTGTTTTATCTCCTTTCTTCTCCCTATTCTTTAACCTCTCCCTTTCCTCCGGTTCCATCTCCTCCACTTTCAAACACACCCTGGAAACCACTGGCTGGAAAAACTCTCTTGACCCTTTGCCTCCAAATTCCCTTCCACCCACAATGCCTCTCCACAGATTCTCTCTTTGAACTCTAGAAGTCCAGCCAGTAGGGGGATGGAACCAAGGCTCTGCCCATTCTCTGCCACGGTCCGGCCACTCCCTATTCCCACCCTAACCGTTCCCTGCCCACCTGCTTCAGGGAGGACATACATGGATGAGATGAGCATCCCTACTTAGCCCTGCAGCTAGGTCTGAAGTTCCAGTTAGCCCTTGTAGGGGTTCTTACTACCTTTCCAGGGTAAGGTGACCAGACAGCAAATGTGAAAAATCGGGACAGAGGGTGGGGGGTGGGGATAATAGGACCCTATATAAGAAAAAAACCCAAAACTCAGGACTGTCCCTATAAAATCGGGACATCTGGTCACCCTACTCCAGGGATACAGAGTTCAAGTTACAATCTAGCTCATAGTTAATGAGGTTGGGAAAAAGCAGATGGGGCAGATAGGGAGGTGGTATTGTTTTATGATTTGTTTGGGATGTCACATATTGTTATCAGTTCAGGAAATATGACTTGGCAGTCCACAGGGTGATTGATCATTGCCTGCACTGATTGCACAGAGACGTCATATTTACTCTGGCCAAGTGCCGTTTTTATTAGTAACGTCTCGTCTTGCCAATCTGGAGATGACAATGTGAAATAATTGTTTGTTTTGTTTTTAGGGTAGAAGAAAGTTTTAAAACCTTATTCTGGTCAATATTTGGCTTGTCTGAAGTGATATCAGTGGTGCTGAAGTATGATCATAAGTTCATTGAGAATATTGGATATGTACTCTATGGAGTTTATAATGTTACCATGGTGGTGGTGCTGCTCAATATGTTAATAGCCATGATCAACAACTCCTATCAGGAAATTGAGGTAAGATTTGATTAGAGAATGTATGTATACTTTTAATTTACTGTTATATGTTATAAAAACAAGGACATTACAGGATGTACTATAGAAGATGTCATAGGGTACGTCTATACTTACCTCCGGGTCCGGTGGTAAGCAATCGATCTTCTGGGATCGATTTATCACATCTTGTCTAGACGCAATAAATCGATCCCGGAAGTGCTCGCCGTCGACGCCGGTACTCCTGCTCGGCGAGAGGAGTATGCGGAGTGGACGAGGGAGCCTGCCTGCCGCATGTGAATAACGTAGCTGAAGTTGCGTATCTTAGTTCGAAATGGGGGGTTAGTGTGGACCAGCCCATAGTGTGACACAAGCAATTTATCGTAAAATTCTATGGTGACTGAAAAGTCTCTATCCCAGAATTAGACCTAAGCAAATAATTCACAGTGAATCATTCATACAACAAATTTATCTTCCTTTTGTTTGTAAAATATCTCTGAGCAGATCACAATTTCCTTAGATTTATTCATTATATGAAAGTAGTTCTTGATTTTTTTCAAACGCATGAACAGTTCTTTGTGAGCATTCACTATCTAGGTTAGATTCACAAAAATAGATTAGATTAAATGGATTCCCCAAACTCAGGCATGGCAGTTTTGAAATTCATTCTCCATGAACATTTGTGCAAGTAAACCTCTGTTACACGAATGTTTGTAGGACGCAAACACGAAAGGGCCACGAAGAGCAGAGGCTGACTCATTAGAGAATCTGAATGAATAGTTGCAGAAATGTATATCCAGGATTCAGTGAACTGTGCCCTGTATTGTTCATATTAGCAGGTTGGATTTGCTACATACTTTGGAGAAAAAACTTTCTGCTAATATAAATAAAGCAGGGGAAGTTATTAATATTGGACACTGTTGTCAGGGATGATTCACCTCTTTCTTGTCCCAGTTTCTTCAATGTCAAATTCCTACAGTTGGATTTGTATTAATTAGCTGTTCTGATCTAAACTCAGAACCCAGCTCTGCAAAAGACCAGAGCTGAAAATATACCCCTGCATCTTATGTCTGCTGCAATCAGGACGAATGTCAGCAAACACTTACATAGTGCCTACCCAAGAAGCTTTCCCTGCATTCAGAAGGCACAGTCGTATTCCCCAAGAGATCCTTAACATTTAAGATCAAGCTTCTCAGTTAGTTTCTCTTCCTCTGAGATGAGACTTACTTTCAAAGGGCCTCAACCTCCTATTTTACTTGGAGGAAACTCTTCCCACCGTTTTTGCAGTGCCATCTTACAGCTTCTTAATTGCAGGAAGACATGCTCTCCAGCATCAATATTTCTAGGTTGCTACTATCGAATAAAGAAAACAAACCAAAAACCCCTCATGTAAAGCTATCTGTGCTGCACAACAAAGTCAGAGCTCTAGGCTAAACATTTCATGGAAAGGCTCTTCCAAAGTGCGTGCATGCTGTTTTCATTTATTCAGTTTAGGCACACAAATACCTCAATGCACACATAGAAGCCCTGGTTTGTGTGCACACGTGTCCGTGCAAACGTGGTTTGCACGCCTGCATAACTGTTTATACACCCCTAAACTAAGCATGTGTAGTTTTGCACCCACACTTTTGAAGATTAGGTCCCATAGAGTCGGGAACAGTCATTAATAGTGCAAGCCCAGGTAGATAAGGCAAACAACGCATACAACGCCCAGGGTATAAGTCTAGGACAGAGCTGTTTAGCTAAAAAGAATAACTTTGCATCTAAGCAAGGTTCAAGCCGGGGCTCTTTCAGAAGGGAGTCTTTATTAGGGAGCATGAGTAACTTTTTAGTTGACTCCGTATTGAAAAAGGGAAGAAATGAAATCATGCATGAATATTACATTTGCTTTTTGTTAGAATATAATATTTGCGTGGCGTTGTTAATATAAGTACTTATATAGCTGGAGGAAAGAGAGCAGCTGTTTGTAGGCTAGGAATTACTAGGCCATATTAGTTTTGCATTTGCTGAGAATACGATTATAATGAAAGTTCAGAGATAGTAACTGGTGGGTTTGCTCTAGCACCTTGTGGTCTGGAAGTGTGTACCAATTTATGAGCGTTGAACATTTTCTGTGTACAAACACCAGAATTAGTTTTAGTGTACCACTTATGGAGTATTTCAGAATATGATTGGAAATAGTGTGGGAGAGTCATAATCAGTATTTGTAATAGCTGGTAAAAAGGGAATAATTCAAATTATATCAGTGCTGCCTTATAGAATTCTGAGATCATCAAACTGTATTTGGTCTGGTGCAATGCGCACCAGAGGTAGATATTTTCCCCCTTGTTTTATCATAGGGATGATGTAGAATATTCTTCCTTTTCATTTCTCTAATGGGTAACAGGGCTCTCCATAGCAAGGAATATAGCAGACATTCATCCAATAATTTATCCATCAAATAATGCTTAATGGGCTACAAAGCTCATCAAATGTCACAAAGATAAATTATTCAGGGCTAGATTGTACCTTTAGGCACTGCCCGGAAAAAGGGATGGTGTATAAACTGCGACACTCCAGGAGGCACTGTGATTCAGAGACCCAATTCCCTCCCTGTTTCCCCCTTGCTTAGGGCAGGGGGAGCTGGCTAGGAAATTATTACACCTCCCTATACCTGTTCAGCTACGCCATTCCCTGCCACTCCTTGCACATCGGACTGGGCAGTGAGGAAGCAGGATGAACAGTGCCATCTACTTGTGCGCAGCTGAGCACAAGGGGTTGGTAGCTTGAATAAAACTGTAAACGTAAGCGCCGGTCCTTACAGTGCTTGACTCCTCTTCTGGGATGTGTCGTCTAGTCTTCAATGACTGTCAGCAACATTCACTGAATAACATATTTGACAAGTGGGATTTGACCAGCTCTACTTTTCATAGTTGCATATTTAGCTTTGTGCAAATAGCAACCAGTTTTCTCAGCGCAAGTACCTACCCTTTCTACCTGTGACAGAAGTTATTTTCGTTCCTGTGACAAAAATTGCATAAGATATTGGTTAAATGTCTTTGATAGCTCATAGGTCTGACCTATAACCATGGCTTCTCACACCTCCTCAGGCCCTACCGTGGTTTTCAGGAGGCCCTTAATTCCCAGATCTTTGCAGTGATAGGATGTCCCATAATGTCAATATAGTTGGTGGAATGCCTGGAACAAGTGATAGTCCAGTGAACTACATCTTCCAGCAGACACCTAACCTGTTCCTGCCTGAACCCACAATAAAATTTCTTTTTAACCTTGTCCTTCACAGATCACTGGCAAGAGAGACAGTAGAGGACAGGAAGTAGTTATTCTGTTGGCTGCTGGACAGTCCCTCTAGATGGGATAGTTATCAAAAAGTGATTAAGAATCATAATTTGTGGGGGCAGCCTTCTCATGTCTAATCCAGCATCTTGATCAGCCTTTTATCTCTCAGCTAGACACAAAAGTATAAACATGTTAACCAATTAGTTCTATTGTGATCAGGTTTAAGTTTTGTTTTATAAGGTTCAAGTACAGTCAATACTCCTGGGGGGATTCTGCAAGACTGCGCACCCACAGAAAACACCCCCGCAGATTTCTTGTGTTTCCCTGCAGAAAACTGCAGGGAAGCCGTGCGGGGGATGACCATGGGCACAGTTTTTTGGGGGGGGGGGATTGCTCCCCTCCAAACGGAGGTGATGCATGGAGGGGGGGGACACATGGGGTTATGTGCCACTCAGGAACGACGCCAGGGTTTTTGGCGCCCTAGGCGGGGATCCTTCCGCGTTCCCGGTCGTCGTCGGCAATTCTGCGGCGGGGGGGTCCTTCCGCGCACCCGGTCTTCGGGGCACTTCGGTGGCGGGTCCCGGAGCGAGTGAAGGACCTGCCTCAGAATTGCCGCCGAAGACCCGGAGCACGGAAGGACCCCCCCACCGCCAAATTGCTGCCAAGGGCGGCAAAATGCCGCCTCCCCAAATCCTGGTGCCCTAGGCAACCGCCTAGGTCACCTAAATGGAAGCGCCGGCCCTGGTGCCACTGCCCCCCATCATTTCTGCAAGCGCAGAGCTGCCCAGCTGAAGAAGGCTGTGTCTCTGTGCTGCTGACTCTGCAGCTGAACGCTGCCTCCTGGGTCCTAGTGCCAGTCCTGCTCCCCTTCTGTGTGCTGGGAGCCTTACTGTTTTCTATTCTGTGCAACAGTGAGTGCCTGCAGTGGGGCTGGGTAAGGAGAGGTGGGGGAAATGAGGGAAGAGGGGTGAGGGGGTGGAGGGAAGAGGCAGTGGGGAAGGAAGGGGGTGGAATAGGGCAGGGGGAGGGGAATGTAGAAGTGAAGGGAGGGGAATGGAGAAGAAAAGAGGATGGGGAATCGTAGGGGGAAGCAGGAGCCCAGCATGCAGCATCCCCTCGGCAGGAGCTGGGACTCCCCCATTAAGCAGACCCATCGAACCCTCACCCTGACAAGCCCTACCCCCTCACACCCAGGTAGGGTGACCAGAGGTCCCGATAAAATCGGCACCGTCCCGATTTTGAGCTATTTCTCCCGATATTTTGTGCCAGGTGCTTTTTTTTTTTGTCCCCCTCCCCCCCCCAGTGTCCTGATATTTTCTTCATCTCATCTGGTCACCCTACACCCAGACCCCCACCCCACTGATCCCCAACCAGTTGGACCCCCCCTCCATCAAGCCCCACTCCCCAAGCCGCAACCACCTTCACCTGGATCCCCTACAGAGTCCCATTGCCCCTGCATCCAGAACACCCCAACGAGCCCCTGTGCATCCAGATTTCCCATGGTTCCTCCTGCACCTAGATTGCCCCACACAGAAACCTCTCACCCAACACCTGGATCCCCACACACTAAGCCCCTCCACCCTTCGATCCTGTTGGGATGAGCCTACTCACCCCCAGCTGTACCTGGCGCAATGGGACAGGGCCCCGGGGCATTTCTGGGGCAGGCCAAGCCCTTGCTCTGTGTCAGGGTCCGGCGTAACCTCACTGCCAAGTCTCTGTACCGCGGGAGGTGGAGGCTGCAGGGTGATCTCCCACCTCAATGCAGCCAGTGGCCCATGCTCCCCACTGCCATGCTGGAGCCACATTTATTTATTGACAAATAAAATTTCCAGAATTTTAAAATATTGTGCCCATAATTAATTTTTTGGCACAGAATTCCCTCAGGAGTAAGTCAAGAGGGGCTAAATGGGGCAAAGGGAGCACTGCTCCATTGAAGTCAATGAAGTTGCATCTTCATAAGCAAGGGCAGATTTTGGCCCAAGGCCTCCATTTTGTAATATGCCCATTTCTGACAGGCTGCCAAACACAGGGGCATCATCAGAGGTGTGTCCTGATGAGCAAGTTGCATTCTACATTTTACCATAGTACAGAAGTGAGTACAGATTACTGGCAAACCTATTTTCCCATTGATGCTACTGGCTTCTATATATACCACAATGAAAACAGCTGTAACCCAGTTTTTTGTCACCCAGTAAACAATCTTGAAATAAGGGTCAGACCATACAGGTACTGAGTAAAATCATAAATGCCACTCGGATCAATAAAGACTGCACTGACCTTACATTTATCTTCAGAAATGTTCTTGGTGTCTTGGCTCACCTTGACAATCTAATAATGGTGAATCATCTTAACTGAGAAGTGAACTTGCTTATGTGACGTGCTGACTGATGGAGAACCAAGATGTAATGATGATGAATACAAATAGGACAAACAAGGAAATCAGCTGGTATTTTCTTATAGTTTTCAATTATCAGAAGAGATAAGTGGCCCAAGCTGCTGTTCAGAATATTTTAGTGAATCAGATGATAACCGTTACCTAGGAGTTAAATATTGCTGTGATTAACTTGACACACAGTTTATTTTGAATGGAAATTACATACCCACTTCCCCGTGCTTTGCATTGAAAATATATCCTTAGATAATTCTATTTATCAGCGAGGCCCAAATATCAGACACATTTTTTGTATGTGTTTCTTTGCCATCCGAAGAAACAGGGCCATGTTCAGCACAGCAAATAAAAGGACCGGGGGTACTTCACATCTCAGACTCTCTCTGCCACCTGGTGGAATTCCTAATTATCCAAGCTAGAATAGGGTTACCATACGTCCGGATTTTCCCGGACATGTCCGGCTTTTTGGTCCTCAAATCCCCGTCCGGGGGGAATTGCCAAAAAGCCGAACATGTCCGGGAAAATGCCGGCATCCCTGCCCCAGTCCCCTGCTTACCTGAGCGGCTCCGGCAGGCTGCGAGCTGCAGGCGGATTCCCCGCTGCGGCGGCGGCAGCTGCTGCTCCCCCCAGACACCTCGGCTCTGTGTAGCTGAAGAGCCGAGTTGCCCAAGCGCTACCGGCTTCACGGTTTGCTGAGCAGCCCCCAGACCTCCAGATCCTGCGCCCCCGGCCGGGCGCTTCCCCAGCACAGCCGGAGCCTGGGAGGGGAAGCGCCCGGCCGGGGACGCAGGATCTGGAGGTTGCCCGGCAAACCGTGAAGCCGGTAGTGGTTGGGCAGCTCGGCTCTTCAGCTGCACAGATCTGAGGTGTCTGGGGGGAGCAGCAGCCGCCGCCGCGGGGGAATCCACCTGCAGCTCCCCCCAGACACCTCAGCTCTGTGTAGCTGAAGAGCGAAGCTGCCCAAGCGCTACCGGCTTCACAGTTTGCTGGGCAGCCCTTAGACTCCCAGACCTCCAGACCCTGCGCCCACGGCCGGGCGCTTCCCCTCCCGGGCTCTGGCTGCGCTGGGAAAGTGCCCGGCCGGGGGCGCAGGGTCTGGAGGTCTGGGGGCTGCCCGGCAAACCGTGAAGCCGGTAGCCCTCAGGCAGCTGTTTCGCGTGGCTGGAAGGGATGAGGGGGAATGCGGGGCGTTCAGAGGAG
>NC_048305.1:10370260-10474943 GCF_013100865.1 Trachemys scripta elegans
GGGGTGGAGTTGGGGTGGGGACTTTGGGGAAGGGGCGGGGAAAGGGCGGGGAAGGGGTGGGGTTGGGGCGGGGACTTTGGGGAAGGGGCGGGGTTGGGGCGGGGCCGGGGGCAGGGAAGGGTGGGGCCAGGGCCCCGTGGAGTGTCCTCTTTTTTAAAACCTTAAATATGGTAACCCTAAGCTAGAAAGAATGTGACAGTCAATTCAGCCGGCTGCAAGACTGACATTCTCTCTGCGGTCTTTGACCAGCTGCTCTGTTCAAATCGTGCTCACTGCAAGGTTGCTCTAGAGAAGCCTAGGAACTCGTGACGTTTGGAAACCGCACCTGGCTTAGCAGACAAAGCGTAGGAAGCATGTTGGAAAGGATAATTATTTAATCTTTATTCCTCCTGGGCCTCCACCAGACAGATAAGAACAGGCCCGTCTGGGTACTGGGCTCACCTGTCTCCGTCCTCCACATGAGGAATAGCAACTTCTGGAAGGAGCTGGCGGAGGACTGATTATTAATGTCCCCACCCCCAGCCACTCCTTCCCCACAGCAACAGCTGGCGGTACTGGGGGTATGTCAGTGCCTTCCAGTTTCCCCCACTGCACTAAAAGGTATCTGCCTGGGGCACTGGACCTACCCTGACTTCTCCCATGTATTTTGCCCAGCAGCCCAGAGGAGATTTTGCAGCTTCTTGACATCATCATTCACTCAGCTCTGAAATTGGACTCAGGGTTCTTTTGTTTGGTTTTGTTTTTTGGCTGTATCGCCACTGCTTGCTGGATTCCTTTTCCTACCACTTCAGTCCTTACCTGCCCCACCTGACTCCCCACATTGAAATGAAAGGTAGTACACCCCCAAAATATGTAATTAAAGAGGGCGGTCCTACGTTCAGAACATGGTCTTGCATATTGTCTGTGCGCCAACTGAAAGCAGCTGGAAAAGGTGGTGCATACAAGTAAATACCCAGATTTCAATATAAAGAGGTTAAACGGATTTGGGAGTAATAAATCTGCAAGACTTTTGTATCAGAAACACTCCTGTTGAGTGGCCTTCAGTGACAAGGTTCATACCCTTTCCAGCTAAGTCACCTTTGTGCATCTGAGTGCCAATGCAATAATACTTCTCAATTCCTTTCAAAACACTAATTCTGCAATTCATTTTCCCTTCCCCACTGCAGGAGGATGCAGATGTGGAGTGGAAATTTGCTCGTGCCAAGCTGTGGTTATCATACTTTGATGAAGGAAGGACTCTGCCTGCTCCTTTTAATCTAGTGCCAAGCCCTAAATCATTTTATTATCTCATAATGAGAATAAAAATGTGCCTCATAAAACTCTGCAAATCTAAGGCCAAAAACTGTGAAAATGATCTTGAGATGGGTATGCTGAATTCCAAGCTACGGGTATGTCATGTGCTTCTTTTCTTTTAACATCCTGAATGTAAATAGACCATCATGTCCTTCGTGGGCATCAAGGGAAGGATTTTTACTTAGTTCACAGATGAGCAAAAAGAGCTGCTTAGCATTGAACTCTGACTTATTTATTATTGGTAGTACAGTATTACCTGGTGTACAGTATTACTCTTAACTTATTTATTGTTTTTATTACAGTAGCACCTGGAGCCCCTAACCAAGGTAGTGGCCTCCTTGAGTTAGACACTGTGCAGACATCTAGTGAAAGACAGTCCCCAAAGAGCTTATGGGCTAAATAGACTGGGAAGGGGAACAGGTGAAGTGACTTCCCCTAGGAATCACAAAGCAGGCTAATGGCAGAACTGGGAGCAGAAGAATGCAGGTCTCCTGACTCCTACTCCAGGTTTCTATGCTGCCTCTTGAAACCGTTCTTTATATATTGCCTAAATTCTCTCTTTATTTTTTGTCATTATGTAAAAATCAACATTTAATACCACATCTGATTTTATCATTGGAAGCAGGGTCCCAACCAGGGAATATTAACTTTTCCCAGCAACTTGAAGCCGCAATTAACAACCTCCCCACTTTCAGCTGCCTAATGACAATCATACACAGTAATAGATAGGCCCTGCCTCTTCCGCCACCTGTTCATTCTTTTGAAAGAGATGTGTGCTTTGGGACAGCACAACTCCGCTGACTTTGGAATGGGCACATTTGTGAGAGGCAAGTTAGTTTTCCCTTCGTACCAATGAGCTTCTGCATGACAAAATAGGAGACACACAGAGAAACATTCCTAAAAAGCTGACGCTTTCCAACAGAATTGCTCCCGAAGAAATGTCAGTGTAATTGGGGAGAACCTGATCCTGTGGAAATATATTATTTGCAGAAATGTCATTGGGACAAAACTGTTCTTAGCAAGCAGATTTTAAAAAAAGCCAAAAAAACCCTTGGTAAATGTATTCTCTTCCTTTCCAGCACTTCTGTTGCTTTGGAGTTTTTGAATAAAATGCCCAAAGTGTTTCATCCAAAATTCAGCTGCAGCTGATTTGCCGTGGCCATCAAACTCAGCAAAAATTAAAACACGTGACGAGTCCACGTCGTTTAAACTGCACTGACCCTCATTTAGCTTCCTCGGCTCAAGCCGGGTTTAAAACAAAAAACAACTTTGGGAACCGAGACCTAAAAAAATGTGTTGGATTTGTGTCTTTGGCTACAGTTGCTGCGCGGGACAGAGGCTGCAGTGCTGCTCTGAGACAGCATCACCAGGAGCTTCAGGGGGCTTGTTAATATTCAGGGGGCATGTTCTAAGTTACTTCAGGGCATGCTTTTAAATTTTCCTCTCAGTGTCACTGCACATTTTTAGGCCCTGTGAACTGAAAACTGCCAGCTGCTTCTGCCATTCACAGGACATACGCTGAGGAGAAGGGAGGCTCTGTGGAGCACAGATGTAGAGCCGAAGAGAGGCAGCCACTCTGCCCGGATGGGACCAAAGAAATTCATTGTGTGGGCAAAATAGCAGAGGCAAATAAGAGGAAAGAAGCATAGAAATGAGCTGGGAGGGAAGGAGACGAAGATTGAGATCAAAGGAATATGCAGAAAGGAGGAGAATAGGAGGAGCTATCAAAGAAGAAGCTGACAATGGGTCAGAGAAAAGCCGAGTGATAGTGGAGATAAGAGGAAGAACTGAAGCAAGCCTAGTGTAGACCAGGACAAGGAAGAATGTAGGAGAGGAATGCAGAGGAGGGCTTTACAGAGCTTGCCCTTGTAATCTGCAATGTGTCTCTGCGGCTGATTGGAGTTAATTGATACTATCCATTGGGTCTGACGAGTAATTTTCTCTTCTCTTTATTCAAAAAGCTATTTTCAAAAGTCAGCCACGATCGCCAAGAAAATTAGAAGTAATAGGGTTACCATATTTTGAGTGTCCAAAAAGAGGACACTCCACAGGGCCCCAGCCCCGCCCATGCCCCTGCCCCAACTCCACCCCTTCCCCAAAGTCCCTGCCCCAACTCCGCCCCCTCCCCTGCTTCCCGCGAACATTTGATTTGCGGGAAGCCTGAAGCAGGCAGCAGGTAAGCTGTGGGGTGTGGGGGGAGGAGGCGCAGCCCAGTCTGGCCCCCCCAACCGAGCGGCTCCCTCCGGCAGCTGGCCCCGGTGTCTCCAGCCTGGCTCGGCTCAGGCCCTGGGGTGCCGGCCTCGGGCCAGCCCCCGGCCGAGCACCCCCGGCCCAGCACCGCCGGCCCTAGCCCAGCACCCAGCGGCTCCGGCCCCTCCCTATTTTCCCGGACATGTTCGGCTTTTTGGGATTTCCCCCCGGACGGGGATTTGAGGCCCAAAAAGCCGGACATGTCAGGGAAAATCCGGATGTATGGTAACCCTAGAAGTAATTAAGAAAGCACTGCTTCTCGCCTCTTAACACCTGCCTGTCTCAAAGAGTTGTGAGAGGGATACAGTTAAAACACCTTTTGTTTAGACAATATGAGATTGAATTTCTCATCCAATAATTCTTCCGTTCGTTTTGGCAAAGAAATGAGCGGGTTGTCTCCCTCTGCACCCTCCTATAAACTGGCAGAGGCAATGTAGCCTAGAAGATAGAGCACTAGACTAGGTATCAGGAGATCTGCGTTCAATTTCTCTCTCTCCCCCTGGGCTGCTGAACGGCCTTGGGCAAGTCACTTCACCTTTCTGTGCCTCTGTTTTCCTGTCTGTGAAATGGGGATGACCTACTTGTCTCCTCTGTGAAGCACTTTGAGATCTTCTGATGAAAAGTGCTATGAACGAGCTAGATATTAATTATATTATCAATTGGGGAATGGAAGTGCTGGTTTTCTTCTGCAGCATCTCCAACCAGCTCACAGAATGCAACATTTTCTAATGTTTGCATAAGACTGTTTAGTCTGAGGTGGAGAGGTTGTTTGGGGAAAGAAGCTGTTACAGATTTAATGTTTCATTATGTTTTATAATTTCAGAAAGTTCGTTTTCAGTCAAGCGCTCGAAATTCAGAAAATTTTACTGTGAAGAAGGCTTATAACAAGCCCGCGAGATATCAGGTAATGACAGTAGAACATCAAGAGCAAGGGAAAAGATCTGTAAGCAAACAAGGTTTATTTGCAAGGCTCAGATTTGTCAATATACAATGGACTCCTCCATCCTGTGATGTGTCAAGCAATGACCTATGACAAATCAAAGGACACAGTAGTTTATGGGACTGAGTCCAGTCCTTTTAGTTTCACAGTTGCTTACGGCAGCATGGCAGCTACAGAAATACATTTGACATTAACGTGATTGTCATGGTAATTAATTGCCAGTCACTGGTATTGAACTTACAAGAAAAGTTCACCCGAGCTTCATCCTAGACCTAGACTCATTGACGGTGTTTCATTTTGTCATGACACAATGTTGTCTCTCTAGACTTTATTTTAACTCCCTCGTGTGCTTTCTTTGGCAATATTTTGTCCTATTTAGCTGGATGTGCAATGTGATATGTTACAAAAATAATTATGAGAGCCGTGATGACACAGCTTACTCTCCCCACACTGTGAAATTACCATTGTTGTAAAGTCCTGAGTAGAACTGGGTGAAATATTTTTTACAAATTACTTATTTGCCAAAAAATGCAGTTTTGGGTCAACCAAAAACTGTTAGAGAATTTAGGGTGAATATGGCCACTAGAAATTTGGAAAAAAGCTTTCAAAAAAGTTGAAATGTTTCAATGTGACATTTATTAAATGAAACACTTTGACTTTTCATTTCAAAATTGCAATTAGTTTTGAAATTTATGTAGATTTCACTAAAAAAAAATCAAAAAAGGGTTTTAAAAACCGCTCGAAATGAAACTAAACCTTTCATTTTGGGTCAAATGAAATGTTTTATTCACCCTGAAACAATTTCTTTGTCAGTTTTTGTTTTGGTGAGAAAACTGAAAAATTGTCATTTTGGTTTGACTCAAAACAATTTTATTTCTTTTCTTTAGAATTTTTCAGTTTAGACACCAAACCAAAAAATCAATTATTCACCAAGTTCCCGTCCTGAGAATTTATGCTTCTGGTAGACTTATTTTATGTGGAAACAGTGGGTTATGTATGTAGTAGCAAAATCTCCAACTAAACAGGTACATGGTTAACATCTACACATATCAAGTATTTGTAAATTGTTAACAGGGTTAAGGAAAGGAATTGGTTATTGGGATAAAAAGGTATAAATATGTGTAGTAAATATTAGATATTGGGTAACATTTTCAAAAGTTTTTAAAGGTATTCAGGGCCTAAAGATGTAGATAGATGCCTAATATGATGTTCAAAAGCAACTAAGTGCCTAACTCCCCTGGAGTTGAACATCCCATTAGGTATTTATCTACATCTTTAGGCACCTAAAAACCTTTTAAAATATGGCCCTCTGTGACAGAGCCAGAAATTGACCCCAGATCTCCTGAGTCCCATTCCAGTGTCTTAACCACAAGACCATTTTTCAGTCTCCTTTGACCCAGCAAGATAAAGTCTATAGAAGGTACTTGAAAAACTGAAGGAGCAAAGAGTATTTGAAGGTAGGGCCAATAAATACATAAAGAAGATTTATTTCTGCCTAGAAGGCAATAACTTACTAATTAAGGTCTGCTCCTGAAACTCTTTCTTAGATGAGTATCACACCATTGAAATCAATGGAACTGTTTGGGTGAGCAAGGTCTGGAGGGTTGAAAATTATGATGACTTTCTTGACCAGTAACTATGTGGTTGAGAAGCCATTTCACTTACAGTAACAAAGAACCCAGAAGGGGTGGTAGATGGCAATAGAGATGCAAAGCCACAATACAATATTAAGGCAAAAATACACAGTAGCATTGCTGGAGATATTGCAAGGGATGTCTCCAAAGGCTGCAAAGTGATATCCACCCCTCAGATTCTTGATAAAGAATTGTTACATTTGCATTACTTCTGTTCAGTATCCTTACAACGGTATATTCTCTGGTATAGTTGGCACCATGAAGATCTTGACCATTGCCACCTGTAGCTATATGGCATGTAGAGTACTACTCATTGTAAATATAGACTGTACTGCAAATACTGTGGCTGGCCCAGGTAAATACTCTGTGATGGTAAATGTCAAGAAGATAATGGCATTCGTTATATGTTGATTCCTTGTTTTCCTGCAAGTTCCCTATTTTTGTCTCCTATTTTGAAAATTGTTTCTGTTGGGATCTAGTATTTCCCCACTTTCCCCAGAATGTTCCTCAATTTATGTTTTCTCAGGTGGCAACACGTCTTCCATCTGGATTGAACTACCTTGGCCATCTCCAGCATACAGTATGTGCACTGTGTCTCATATGTATTCCCTTAACTGACCCACCTGGTTAGAGAGAGATCTCGTCTATAGAAAGACACAGTCCTAAACATTCCACATTCCATCACTAGATAACACATATACAAGTAACTGGATTCTTTTTTGTCATTCACCTGCCTTTATAGTGCTACAGTTCACATCTAGTTACTTAATGATCATGAAGAAGGGGTGGGGTGGTTTTGGTTTTGCTTTGGTTTAGGGGTTTTTGTGCCTCAAAACCTTTGGGGAGATTGCCAGTGACATTTAAAGCAACAGAATTTCTTCTTGTTCAGTGGGCAGATGGGCCTGAATCTAGGTTTTATGGGTAGGATGCTCCTGTGATTAGCGCGCTAGCTAGGGTCTTGGGAGACTTGGGTCAAGTTCCCTGCTCTGTTACAGACTACATCTGTGAGGTTAGGCAAATTTCTTACTCCCTGTGTCTCAGTTACCCATTCATAAAATGGGGATGATAGAACTTCTCTGCCAGTCAGGGATGATGTGAGGACCAGTATATTTTAACAATTGCGAGATGCTCAAATACTAAGATGGGGGGGACATTTGAGTGCCTTAGGCAGATAAATGTTAAGTTGCTGTTGTCCCCCACCATTTTTTATCCAAAAATGACAAAACTGCTCAAACAGACCACCGTAAAATGAATGCCTTTCAGTCCCAATGGGAGTAGCCATTCGCATCATTACACAGAAGCCAGGTAACATGCCTCAGTCATTCATAGTACTGTAAAAGACCGTGAGAGCTTTCTTAGCCCTATCCTAGATTTTCTGTGGGAGCAGGAGCAAGATCCGGAAGGCAAGTCCAGTTCCTGCCTTTAAGGGTATGGAGGCTCCCCAGGCACCCAAACGAGTGTGGTTCTGCTGCACCAAAGGAGAGGGCTGTGTATGCTGAGATGGTGCAGACAGAAAATTCAGCTTGGGAGCGGCTCCTTGCATGGCAGCAGGCAGGGGCAGGAGAGGACGGAACATGAGCAGTCCAAGGGAGGTGGGGATAGTTGGTCTAGAGTATCTGCCATTGTCTGGATTCTCCTTTCTTGTCCCTATGAAGAAGGGCAACAGAAGGTGGACTGTATCCTGAGGTGTCAGAGTCCTCTTCCCTGGTCCTTGTGCATCTGCCCAGTGACCAGCCCAGTGACTGAGGTCAGGCACGGGCACAGGCTGTGCCCCTCAGTGACTAATGCTCAACATCATTGTCCAGGCACAGTAACCCCCCTTAAAGTCTTTTCAGCTGTGTGGCTGTTTATGAGATTATAAATCTAAGGGTCAAACAAAGTGAACTCAGTAAATAAGAGATGTCATTGCCTCCTGTGATGAATCAATGAAGCGACTCCCAGGAGCAGGGACTGCGGTAATTTAAGATGAAGGTAGACGCAGATGGTCTTTTCCCTTTCTAGTGTCTGCGTGCTCGAAAAAGGGATGTCAATGCAGCTCTTCTTGAAGGCAGATGGAGAATATCCCTCAGTTAGACAGGAAAAGATTCAAAAATCCTGGTTGGAGTTACATCATCATCAGAGACAAATCCCAAAGGGATGTAGCCTCCTTGCAGATTGAGCACCACCTGCATTGATCGTTGGGTTGAAATTCCCCCCAAGAAACAAAACATTTTGGGCTCAATCATGCCATTTGGATGCTGCCTCATGGTGGGGAACTTCAGCCCCCTGGTGGAGCAGAAGGGGGAACCCTGCAAGGGGGCCTGATAAGCTTCCATTACTCCACTTTGCATGAGGAAATTCCTCCCAAGCAAGAATGCATACACTTCCATACAGTTTTACACACTCAAATGTAGATTAATCATGCACTTGGGCACCCAAATGAGCTATTTTGGGGTCTAAAAATAGATATGCCTAACTTTGGACTCTTAAAGGTAGTCTCCTGGGGTCCATGTACACTGCAATAAAAGACCTGTGGCATGGCCATGGCTGACCCAGGTAAGCTGACTCGGGCTCGCAAGGCTTGGGCTCCTGAGCTAAAAATTGCACTGTATGCAATTGGGCTCAGGCTGGAGCCTGAGCTTGGAGACCCTCCCCTCTTGTGGGGTCTCATGTCCTGAGTTCCAGCCCAACCCTGAATGTCTACCCTGCAATTTTTAGCCCCGCAAGCCCACGTCAATTGACCTGGGCTCTGACACTTGGTGCCGTGGGGTTTTTGTTGCAGTGTGGACATACCCTGGGAGGTCAGTCCCTTTAATCCTTTTGTCATGTTTGCTGCCCATCTTCAGCACTCCAGTCTATCAATGTTTTTCCCCCCATACTGAAGAAGACTCCACAGGACTCCAGTTGTAGCCTAGTGTAAACTGGACTTCTTTTATACCTCTATATATAACCATAGCTTCAGCACTTTTGCAACAGCATCACATTGCAAGCTCATATCTGATTTGTTGTCTGCTCTCATTCCTATATATGTCTGTACTTCTTTCTATCCAATAATCTTCCATTTCATACCGCTACATGGTATTCTTTTTTGCTGTGTATATTAAATATGTGCCATTTTTCTAAGGTCATTCTTGTTCATTTTAATTCTTTTTTCCAACATTGTTGGATCTTTCTGACTCTTCTCTCTATCCTTCAGTGAGTTTCTTGTTTCCTAGTTCTCCTAGCCCCTGATCCAACACCCACAGGAGTCAGTGGGAGTCTTTCCATTGACTTCAGTAAATTTGGGATCAGGCACTTAGTTCAAAGTAATGAGTGAATTTTATAATGTCATTAATAAACAACTTATTTTTTCATCCAGATTTTTTCTTATGAATACTTGAAACAGCAACCTACATCCCCAAAACCTAAACGTGATCCCACTTCTTAGTTTGATAGTTAACCATTTGTAGTTACTTTGCGTTTATGGGCTATCCACCAAATTCGGATGTGTCCCACAGTATTCTTTGACCTGCCTTTCTTGTGGGATGCTCATTAAATATTTGTTGTCCAACTATTATAACACCAAGTGCGTAAATATAAAGGTAAGATCCTGGCTCCACTGAAATCAATAGCAAAACTCTGACTGATCCAGTGAAGCTAGGATTTCATCACTCTGTAGCTCAAACAGTTCATAATAGACCTAGGATTACAGACAACCAATATCATACCGTTTAACCATTTTATTCACTTTTCAGAAAATAATGAAGCGTCTTATTAAGCGATATGTCCTGAAGGCTCAGGTTGATCGAGAGAATGATGAAGTCAATGAAGGCAAGTGGCTTTTACAGTTCATGAGGTTACAATCACTAAAGCTGAAATCAGGCATCTCCATTCAGTTCCAAACTGATATGTCAAATCATAAATCAGATGGGTGAGGCTGTCTGGGGTGGCTTCTGGAGAGGCAGCATGCACAGGCATACCCTGGTGGGCATAGTTCAAACCATCTTTGTGGCCTGGCAATTTTGGCCCTTTCTGTGGGCTGAAATGATCTCCACTATAATTTAGGTTGTCTAGGGAGCTTCTCTAAGTTACAGCAGACCTACCCTTGGAGTTGTCCAGAATCACCATAGTGGCATGGTGTATGGACCCACCTCCTCTTTCCTCTCAGACCTTGGCTAACCCCCTACACTAGGGCTTGTGAAGGGACCTGTGTAAGGCAGCTTCCAACTGTCCTACCCAGTGCCTGCACTAGACAAATTCTCCCCCAGTTGGTTAAGAGGCTTTCCTAGACCCCGTACATCATCATGGTGGCGTACAGGGGTCAGAGCAGAGGAAAGAATCCTGCCAATATTTCTGCTAAGCTTTCTATAGTTTACATCACAAACACACCTTTTATTTGCCTAGGGCACTTACAGCACCATTCCACCATACAGCCAAGGCCACCCTTTTTTCCAACAGACCCATACTTCTTAATGGCACATTACACTGTACATTCATATGGGCCTTAGAAAGCCCCTTTTAAAAACGTTGTCCTGAGCTGTCCCCTCTGCCGCTGGAAGGGATGGAATCCGTGTAGTTTCCTACTCAGTATATATGGAAAAGGGAATGCTGGCGAGGGAATGGTCTCTCTGAAGCATTATTCTGAATCCTAAAAAGCCGCTGTGTAGCTTGGGAATCTGTATGTGGTGAAGGAATGGGCTTGGAAAGAACAAGAACTCTCCACACATTACTACTGTTAGCAGTATTAATGGAGTTCGTTTCATTAAGTCCGTGGGGGGAATTTTGTGTAACTGCTACTCTATGGAGGTTCCCACACATTTAGTGCCAAGCCCATAGTTTGCATTCCCAAATGAGCTCATTCTTCGGAATTAAAACACGGCGATGACTTGTTTAATTCAGTCTCATTTACAAGAACTTTTTTTTTTCATCGTAGGAGAACTTAAAGAGATTAAGCAAGATATTTCCAGTCTCCGCTACGAGCTTCTAGAAGAAAAGTCAGAAGCTACTGGAGAGTTAGCAAAACTAATACAGCAGCTGAGTGACAAGTTTGGGAAGAACTTAAATAAGGACATTTGATGGTGAACAAAGAGAAAGACAACTAGTTTTCTAAACATTATTTGATATTTCAACCAGCATTTTAAGGGAGCAAAAACAGTGCAAGAGATGCGTACGGAGTCCTCAACTTTTGCCACCTAAGAAATATTGGTGAGGGCCCTGTGCATTAGAATATGTTTTTGGGTGAAGCCAACAATCGGTTAATATCTTTATGATATAAGGTGACATTTGGGTATAAAACAAGCCCATTGACATCAGAAATAAATGCACCATCTCCAAAAGATAATCATACTTATATTAGATACCCAAAGCACCTTTTAAAAAAAGCAAACAGCCAAATCCTTAGCTGGCATGAATCAGCATAGTTCCATTGAAATCAATGGAGCCAAACTGATTTCTATCAACTGGAGATTTGACCCATTACATCTAGGCCTTAGATCTGGGTGAACCCTGAAGAATAATATTCCACAAATATTCATTAAAACTTTTAAACAAATTCACCTTCACTTAGAGGTGTGCACTCCTTTTGTGCTCGCTTTCCATGGACACCCATGAAATTGAGTTAGAACAGCACTGAGGTTAATGGAAAGCAAATGTGAAAACACACAGTAAAATGTAGTGATCTCGAATTGCCTTCCTACGAGGATTTATACTAGAAATTTCATTTTAAGAGTTAACTCATTCAGTCAAGGAAGAATAACAATACCATGTGACTTGTGATCAATCACAATGAGGCAACTCAGTTCAGATTTTGAATGTCGAATGGCAAGCCATAGCATCGATGAAATTCACAAAGAATGTTGCTGAATGGTTTCAAACTATGAATACATTTGGGGGGGGGAACCCACTTCAAGCTGGCTGGGGACATTCCGTCAACAAAAAGGGGGGATTTGTCAAAAAAGGATTTGCTAGGAGTTATTTGCTCAGCCATAGTAAAGAAAAACAGGGAGAAGTTTTAAAAATTACACCAATGTACAAGCTGCAGTGGTACAAAGTCCTCCGGTTGTACTCTTACAAGGGAAACATTCAGAACGTGATTTATTTGGTGTTTTAAGCTGCTCAAAGCACACCTTATTACTTTGGAAACACTAAACTGTACTGTTTGTTTACAAGGTGCACCTATGAGATGACCATTACATTTAGATATCAGCTAAGAAAAATAAGCAGAATCAGAAGGTGACCTGTGATCAGTTCTTAAGTGCCAGATGAGAACACAGATAGCCTAGTAGAGTAATAGTTATATTTGTAAAAAAAGAAAAAGAAAAACAAAAAGAAAAACGTGTACTGTAGGTAGACCTGTTTAGAGAAAAAAAATCAAAATAATGTATTTTTACCTTTAATAAGATTATCTTGTATACTGTAATATTTTTACCTAAAAATGAGGGGGGGGAATAAAATTACCTCACAATATTTGTTGTACCTTGAGTGACATATTTGTCTGATGTTTTAAATACCCCGCACATAGAAGTTTCACTGGCTTTTGACAATGTGTGAGCAGGACCAAAGTTACATACACTAACAGCCTACTGCTGATGAGAGTCGAAAAGCATCATAGTATAATTATAGAACTAGAATTTCTGGAACTCTTCATAGTCTGCACTCTGAATAACTCTGTCAGGGTGATACTTAGTCTGAAATGACTGTGTTGAGATTCATACATGAATGTGTGGACACCTACTGAGACGGTAAAACATAAATTAGATAACTTCAGTCGTATCTATTTGTGCTACTGAATTTCTAGTTGGAAATAAAATGGGTAACATTATTTGGACTAAGTTTAGAGAAGAATTGGCTGAAAAGACAACTGATGCTATCTTCCCTAGATGTGACCTGTCACTTGACGTGCTACAATGTGCCAGTATACATTAGCATTTTCCACTGCTGTTATTCACAATGAGGGGAAAAGGGCTTTGCTTTACAATCAGCTGCAATGCAATACCGTGATCAAATTCTCACCGCACGGTGTTTGCCAGGAAGGCACCACATAATAGCACTGTATAACAGTTTTTCTTTTAACGTGTAAATACCCATGATTATTTTGAGCTACCTTCCTCTGCCTAAACCTATGAATACTGCTCATATGAAGTGCTTGGTTTTCACTTTGAAAAGAGAAATGATTTAGCCAGACCGTGGTTATGAAGAAAGGGGTTTTCAAAAAGACTTTTGAATGATGGAATATAGTCATCTGTGATACTCCAAAATAATACCATCATATCACATGGACCACTTCCAGTTACTGCCCTGTGCATTTCATGCAAAAATTGTGAATTGCAGGGGGTGCTGTCAGGGCCGTTGCTGCCCCAAGCAAAACAATTTTTGGCTGCCCCCAACCCCAGCCCTGGGTCACTGGTAACTCGCTCCTAGGGCGGGTCATTCAGCAGGAATTTTGGATGTGCACAGAACACAGACAGGATTGGTTCCCATATGGTTACAGAACTGCAGTAAAGTGGAACAATTTTCAGCTTGTGTGATTGGAGGATATCTGGATGCATATTATAAGACTGTCCAACATAAATGAGGAAAAGTTGAGGTGCCTTTATTATTCTTTTGTTCCATTCTTTCTTTCTATGGGGAATGCACTATCACGGTCTTCCTTTTAAACAAATAAAACTAAAACTTAAAAAAAAAAAAAAAGCAATGGCTGTTGAAACTAGCAATTCCAGTCCTAATAACCACTGGGAAGCATTTCTTGCTCAATTTATTCTACTTTTTCTACAGCAAGTTAAAGTGGATCAGTATATTTGATTTGAGGGAAATGAAGTAACAGCTGCCCAAATTAAGCTTGAGTACTCTTGAATTTTGTGGGTGTTCAAATCTGGAAGGCAGGTGCTAGATTCCCTTTCTGAATATTAGCTATATCTGGAAAGGAAAAGTCAATTTCTGCTTCCATGGCTCAGAAGTGGAAATCCTCCTAAGTGCCTGGTACTGTATCTAAAGCTGCCCAGGTCCAGAGCCTCCCCTCCTTACTTTTCATTTTAAATTCTAGTGGGATCCACATACCTCCATTGCTAGGCTTCAGATAGAGAGGTGTACCGTCCATTTAGTCCCCCCAATTCCTTCTTTGGGGAAGAGCCCAGGCTGGGGCTGTAGGGGGTGCGGGCGGGGGAGAGCCCAGGGCTGGGGGAGCAGGGGAATGCTGGTGGGGGCTAGAGCTGGGGCTGCAGGGGATGTGGGTGGGGGAGGACCCAGAGCTGGGGTGGCAGGAGGTGCGGATGGGAGCCAGAGCTGGGGCGGCAGGGGGGTGCGGGGGGTGGGGGAGAGCCCAGGGCTGGGGCAGCAGGGGAATGCAGGTGGGGGCCAGAGCTGAGGCGGCAGGGGGTGTGGGCGGGGGAGAGCCCAGGGCTGGGGTGGCAGGAGAGTGCAGGTGGGGGCCAGAGCTGAGGCGGCAGGGGGTGTGGGCGCGGGAGAGCCCAAGGCTGGAGTGGCAGGAGATGCGGGTGAGGGGAGAGCCCAGGGCTGAGGGTGCAGGTGGGGGCCAGAGCTGGGGCAGCAGGGGGTGTGGGCGGGGGAGAGTCCAGGGCTGGGGCAATACAGGAGTGCGGGGAGAGGGGGCAGCAAAAAACCTAGAGCTGGCTCTGTTCCTATCATTCACAGCAAGCTCCAGATTTCAGTTCCATATTCCTTCCCCCACCCTTTCCTGTTGCTAGTGGCCAAGGGAATGCTGGGAAATGTAGTTCTTTCCCCGCTCCAGGGCTGGCTCTATTGGCAGGGAGCTAACCAAGGAACTACAGCTCCCAGGAACCCCTGTTGGTTCTCAGCTCCCATGCTGGATTCTTGCGCCCTTTGCAAATCTGCCGCCCCAAACAACTGCTTGCTTTGCTGGTGCCTAGAGCCGGCCCTGGGTGCTGTCATGAAATCAGGTGCAAAATCACATGCCTACTCATTTGCATTCAGACAATAAGACGATTGCCACTCTATCATCTATATTATATCTAAAATTGTGCAATTAGAGTCATAGTTGTACAATTTTAGGCCAGAAGAGACCACCACAGCATCTAGTCTGATTTGTACATCACAGGCCAGCAACACCACTCAGAGCTTGCACACTAAATCCAAGAGCTGAAATTACACCAAGGAATTACAGCCCTTGGGAGACTAAATTCTAATTCTAATTATGCATGGCTTGATCCAAAACCCAATGACAATAACGGGAGTGTTTCATTTGACTCCAATGGGCTTCGGATCAGGCTCTAAGAGATGAAAATTGCAGTCAATGAACATTCTGACAAGGCCGATTAGTGCTGTAATATGAATAGCTTTGTTGAACTTCTGCGCGGAGGCTTTCATATTTCCATTCAGTTACCACCTGCTTTTCTAATATGTAAATGTAGCGCTGCAGGTCTGTCATAACCAGGTAGTTAACTTATTGTTCTGCATGCAGTAATTTCCCATAAATGATCATAATACCACTGTGGATTTTAAGAGGTGAATAAAAGAAGGGTAGGGAAAGTTCTGTAAAAAGAAAACTACCCACAAGTCTTCACCCAGATTTGAAAATAAATTTGAGTTAGTTGTACTTGCTTCCCTTTTGTGTTCACTCTCGATGACCTATCAAGAGATTGAGAGCTACGCAGATGAATGCTCCTGGAATGCAATTTTTAAGCTTGCATGCTTCAGATATTTTGTATGGGGGGAGACATCAGTTGACACAACTGAGTAACCAGTTTCTCAAAACCCCTGATTAGACTGTTGGCTCAGAGGCAGCTAAAGAAGTCAGCCAAGGCTCAGAATGGAGCTTTTTTAAAAAAAAAAGGTGAACATTTTTAGTGGTTGAGGGTTTTATCAGTTGTATAAAATGTTTCTGCATTGCCCAAACTTTTTTTTTTTTTTTTCATGAAGCAATTCAAAACTGAAACATCCTCTTTCAATTGATCGGAAGAAAAAAATGTTTTTTTTCATTTAAATATGATTTGAATTGAATCAAAACAAGTTTCTATTCTTTTCATTCAAAAACCAAACTTTTTGTCACAGATGGCTTTACTGAAAAGCATAGCAAAGGAGACTAACGCCTGAAAACTGAAACATTAAGGTGAGTGGAAGTGGGTGTGTATATCGATCACTGTGCATTTGTCTCAATCAGCTAGTGATGGACAGCAACGCCACCCTTACTGGGCAGTGCTTCTTTGCCAAAAGCACTTAGCCTCTTTCTTGTGGTTTAGGTGGAGTTGGTTGAAAAACATGATGAGAGGGGGAAATAATGTAAATGTTTGTGAAACTTTGTCTGCTCTTTGTCGAAACCTTCCTGGTCACCCATCACCATTTGTCATAGATTGAGCCCAGCGCCCCCTGGACCACAGCAGGTGAATCCAATCCAGCTAATTAAAGAGGGTTGGGCTACACCTGGGCCTTTAAAGGGCTGCTAATGGGCACCTGGAGGAGGAAGGATTGAGACAGGCTGAGCCCTGGGGAGGAGAAGCCACACTGGAGTGGAGCTTGGACATTCAGAGTCTCATCATTTGCTGAAGCCTCTGTAATTCTGACCAGACCAACACAAGAGAAGGACCTAGATGACATCACCATCTCCAGGTGATTCTAAAATTCCTGCTATTTCTCTTGCTCAGTGGTTCCATTTCTTTGCTCGCCTTCTTCCCCCTCCCTTTTCTCTCTTCCTTTTGTCTTCTATTTAATAAGAGTCTGGGTTAGCCAGCCAGGATAAATCTAACCTTGCATCATTTTGCTGTGACCAGAAAGGCAAGCTATAAACTGTGGCTAGTTCTGGTAAAAGTTTGCCACTGGTTAACTGGGTCTTGAGTGATACGCTTTGCCTGTTGTTTTTTTTTTCTTCTCAGCGACTAAATTGCAAGCATCAGAGAAACAAGCTGCCTGTTCTTATCTCTCACTGTTGTTGTGTCTCTCCGCTCTGCCTCCCCTTCTCTCCCACGTCCACCATGTACATTCTTCTGAAAAGAGAAGCTTGATTGTTTTTTATTTTTAAATAGTTGTCACAATTGGGGGCTAGCTGCTCCTCTACCCCCTTTCTGGTTGCTCTGAGTGCAGGCCTCTCAGTTCTTGGCCCTTTTGCCCGTACCTGTCTTGGGGTGAGTCTTGAGACACCCTCCCCCATAGATGGATCCTGGTGACACTACACTCTGTGTACCTACTACATATCATTCTGCAGGTCTGACAGGGGTTGGGGACTTGGTTTTCCTCCCTTCAGGAGCCTGTGTCCAGGAGAGCTAGGTGAATAATGAATGTTTTGGTTCACTGAGCAGTTTTGAGAAATTGGGAACAAAAAGGTTTCGTTGTTGGATCAAACTGAAATGACACTTTTGGAAATGTTTCAGTGAGTCAAACAGGCTGAACAATTCCGGGGCAAACTTAAATGTTTTGTTTCAGCCCAAAATATTTATAAAACAGCAGAAGCAGGCACCTCCATGATGACCTTTAACCTAGTGGTTAGTGCACTCCCTGGGACATGGCCCGTCAATTCTCCCCTCTGCCTGATGTGGAAAAGGAATCTGAACTTGGGTTTGTCACATTGCAGGATGCTGCCTTAGCCACCAGGCTATAGGATATTTGGGGATGGGACATTCTCAATCTCCCCTTGTGAAGCTGTTCCATTTTTTAGGTTCATTGGTGTGCAAGAACTGGACTGCGGGGCTCCCTTCTCCCAGAGGAGTGAGTGCTCCAATTACCCGCTGGAGAATCAGTCTCACTAGCTCTCAGGCCCAATGACTATCTATTGTCATTCCTAGTAGCCCTTCATAGTCCTTCATGATGACAACAGTGGAATACAGCTGAGGAAATCACAAGTTATTTGCAGACATGCCCCAAGCAGAAAGAGAAGCTAAATTCATCACCTACTTTATCCTCCGAGAATCATTTTCTTAGCTCTGATTGCAAGAATAAGACAAACCTGGTTAAAAGCTATAAACAAGGGCTAGTTCCGGTAAAAGCTCGCCAGGTCCCAGAGTGGCTAGCTGGGTCTTGAGTGATTCACTTTGCATATGATTTTTTTTTCCCCCAGCAACTAAATTGCAAGCACCAGAGAGACAAGCTGCATGTTCTTATCTCTTACTGCTGTTGCGTCTCTCTGCTGTGCCCCCCCCCCCTTTCCTCCTCCCCATGAATGAGTAACAATAGGCACATAGGAATTTTTGTACTGGATCAGACCCCGATCCATCTAGTTCAATAACCTGGCCAGTGCTGCCCCAGAACACTGTACTGGTTCGTGGCCAGGGCTGAGTTGGAACATATTGCAACACTGCTCCAGTACTATGTTGTAGTTAGGCCAGAACGCATGTAATAACCGCCCTCTGCTGTGTGCCCCTGGCCCCCTTAATCCTCACTTCTTCTCCCCTGCCCCCCACCGCTCACACACCCCTGCCCCAACCTAACCATTGTCACTCCACCGTCCCCAGCTTAGGGCCTCAACCAGCTGCCTTGCTTCCCATGGCTGCTCATGCTTCAGCCCCCCGCTGACTGGAGCTGGCGCAGCAAGTCCCACCGCTAGACGAAAACGAAAGTCACATCCACAAAGGTGCCTCGTTTGTTCTTTGCAAGATGCTACTGTAGGTTCCTAACTCGGTAAGTCTGCAAGCGAAACAAGCTGGAAATGAAATAGCAAGGCGAAAGGAAAATGTTGAAGCATCACAGACTAGCCCATTACTGGATCACTGGTTGCTCATTTGATTCCTTTATACCTGTATACCTGCCAAGGAACAAAATAGCTTAAAAAAAAGGGGGGCACAGTCAGAAGGCCCACTGTTTCTTTAAACTAATTGACTAATTTTTTAAAAAAAGGGAGAGCAGTTTATGAGGAAAGCTACAACAAACATCAGTGCTCTGTTCCATCTGAAACAAAGCAACTGTGTGAAGTTCATTTCAAGTGAAATGTGAGACTAAATGGGAAAAAAAGGCACAGGCCACTAGGGGGTGCTAAGGGATGAACTGAGCCGCTCTAATGGCTCAATGTTGTACCATTGATGTCAATGGGAGCTTTGGCTTCCGTTGCACAGGATCAGGCCCCAAAGCGAGACCAGTAAATATGGTCTTTATATTGTACTGTTATATCTTTAGTTTGAGGTGAATTTTGCCCTAGGACTTGGTACAGGAGCAACCTTGTCTGTGATTCTACCTAAAGCATCATATCAGAGCAATAACAGCAGGATGGGAGAATTCCAAGAAGAATGCTTTGCACCCTGATTACAGCCCAAGCTCGTGCAAAATTACCAGAGCCTGGCTTTATTTTAAATATCTACTGGAGAAAGGCAACTTCAGAGAGCCAAAGAAGACTGGAAAAAGAACAGGAATACTTGTGGCACCTTAGAGACTAACAGATTTATTAGAGCATAAGCTTTCGTGGACTACAGCCCACTTCTTAAGAAGACTGGCTTAATTAAAAAATGTAAGAGATTATATGGACAGCCCCAGGCCTGAATAAAGGAAATCAGAAAGACAGTCTATTAAGGAATTGACTGGAGAGACAGGCAGTGTTCATGGGATTTCATACTAATCAATAGATACTTGGTGAATTACAGGACAGTTGCTGACAAGTTTACAGGGACAGTTCATATTGACCACAGAGGTTAGAGATTCTCAACTGGGGGCAATCAACAGAGCACTGGGAAAGTCAATGGAGCTATGCACATGTATAGCGGTAGAGGATCAGACCCAGAAATCTTTGCTTTAGTTCACTTGTGTTATGCAGTAAGAAGAGGAACTGGGAGCCTAAGCTTTATTCAATGAAGAGCTGTATCAATACAGTGTGCAGGTTTGAGAAGCATTGAACTGTCAGATGCAATTAAACTCTGAATTACCTTTCTAGAAAGCAATTATGCATAGGAGACAATGCAATGGCACTAGCAAGGTGTTGGGCATTTCACCCTTTCTCTCAGCTTGACTCAGAATCACCTCCCTGAATACTCAGTAGCTGGAGAATAAAAGGCTCAAAGGGGTAGCCAAGGTCAGGAAATCTGCCCTGGATAAAGCCCCCATGTCTTTTAGAGGAAGACCGAAGGTCCTACAGTCTTTAATGCATGCTTGTGATTTTGTTATAGTCATATAAAAGCATTTTGCCAGTACTCTGGCTATAACACAGTAACAGCTGTGCTGGTAGCAACTCCACTGTGTGCATGACTCCGTGTTCCTAGTATTGTTACCTCTCCACCTTCCTGCCCATTTAATAGTTTCATCCATCTTGTCATTAACCTAGATGTAGGTCAGAGACTGGCTCTGTACGACATATTTATACAGGGCTTAGCACAATTGACTGACGCCTCCAGGAGCTGCTGTAATATAACAGACAAATAATGATAACACAATCCTCTATAAACGCAATAAGACAAAATGGCCATAAAGACCCGTCCCCTGTTCACATTTTCAAATATTTCTTCACTAATTTGAGGGCATGTTAAAATGAAAGCTGAGATTTTGATGTCATCAGGCGACCCTGGGAGCTGGATCTCTAGGCATCAGCAGATGGTACCTTTGTCCCAGATCCTTCTTTATCCCACTGATGAAGTCTGCTGAAAGGCTCATGTAACTTTATTAAATACACTTAAGCAAATACACTGTTTGTTATTAAAGCAGTTGTAGCTCCACAGCCAATCTATTTATTTTATTCCCTCTGGGTATTATCCACCACCCCGTCTCCCCGCCCACCTGCTTGGTTGGCTTTACTTTTTAATTAAAGTATACATAAGCTTTATCTCAGTGTCACTATGGGGACATAATCTCTTTGACAGTTTAAAAAATTTATGTATCTGTTCCTGACATGCAAATTGACTTATGCTTGTGTTCTCTGAAGATCTTCTAGTATCTATGCTGGACATATGGACTGGCTGTCATACCTCCAAAACATGTGGATGACCTGTAGAAAGCGACAAGGGATTGTTTTATAGCTGTGGCATTGGATTGGGATTCAAGAAATGTGGGTTCAATCCCCGTTTCCTATGAGACCTTGGGCAAGTCCCTGAATTACTCTGTGCCTGAGTTCCCCATCTCTAAATTGGGGATAATAATCCATCCTTTGTGTGCCTTTTCTATGAAAATTCTAAGCTCTTTGGGGCAGGGACTATCTTATTATGCATATATCTAGCAGCTAGTACAATGGGGCCTTGATCTCAGTTTGGGCCCCTAGCTGCTAGGATAATGCAAATAATAAGCACAGTTAGTTACACACTTGCATGTAGATTCCAGTCATGAGCCGATGAGTTTTCCTGGTTTACTCACATCTGGGAACTCTGTAAACCATATAAGGGATGGGATTATGCTACATCATCACAGTCACTGAGAACACAGAGAAGGTTCATTACATTGCATGCTGCAGTACAAGTGCAACTTGTCTCTCAACACAAGTTGGTCCAGTAAAAGATATTACCTCACCCACCTTGTCACCACTTGACTTTGTCAATCAGATCTCAAGCCAGCTAAGAGAGAATGAGAACACTGCAAAAAACTATGCACAAAGCCACCCTAATCTCCTGAAGCAGACAACTCAGCTGAGGATCTCCGCTATTTGCATTTTTCAGATCATTGGGTGAGCTCACTTTTTAGTGACTTTCACTTGGCATTTTATTTTTTAATCCCTGAGTGTTGCCACAGGCACATGTCACGGTTCTCAGAGCAATCAGAAATGAAGCATACTGGATGGATATGGGTATGACATTATTGAGACTGAGGCCATCAGTTTCCTTCCTGGGGGGTCACAGCATGTGCCGGTGGGTGGTACGCTCACCATGTGGCAGTACTTGAGTCCTGAAAATAGTGTTATTGACGTCAGATAAAGGACAACGGTGATCGAATAGCAGATGCCTTATCAGGAGCAATAATCACTGCAGGATAGAGGGGCACAATAGAAATAGACTTCAACAACTAAGTGGTCTTAATTTTGAGTGAGCCATCTAATAAGAGTAGCTGATTTACAAAAAAACAACAACAAAACTCCCTAAGTGTATGTTAAGCTAATTATGAAGATTTAATTGGTATTATGGAAACCAGAGGTTTTAACTGAAAAAATCCCTCTTTAATGAGTCCCTCCCTGCCTATTTATTGTGCACTAATTAGAAAATGGAAGTTGTGGGGGAGGGGGTTGGAAAAATCAAAAAATTGAAATTTTCATCCAAGAACCAAAAGCTTTTGGCCAAAAACCAAAAATGTCTGGCTGAAAATAAAAATGTTTGATTTGGAAATGCCATCACATTGCCTCATGGGTGCTGTAGTTTGGCTGCCTTATGCTCCCATTCTCCTCTGTGGGTTAGGCCCCCATCTTTCCCATGATACAACATGGTTTCGACTCTTGCCGTGCTACCAAGGTGCATGATGTATATCCCTGGCCTGGTGCATCATCGGAAATGTAGTACAGTTGGGGAACCCAGCCCAGAGAAGGGGCAGGTGAACTACAACTCCCATCAGCAGTAGCAGTGCATCAGGGGCAGCAGCTGAAGTGATTGGAGCTGACTTTGCAAAGCCAGGTCAGCTAGTTGCACTCTGCAGCAGGCCCAGGCAGCGTGTGCATCATTGGATGGGAGCATGCAGGAGAGCCAGCAACTCAAACCAGCACCACCACCACTGAGCCCATTTGGATTTGTGAGTGAAGTTCATGTGGGTGGAGTTTGTCTTGTCACTACATGCTGTGCCCCCAACAAGCTGGGCAATTGATAATGGGGACTGTGGGGCCAGTCAGCCCCCTGAGGCACTGCTCAGAGTTTGCTCATTTCTATTTTAGGGTAAATATGTGCTTAATGGGGTTTTTCTCAAAGAAAAGGTAGTTGTGACTCATATTCCCAAAGACTCCTGACGGCCTCCGAGTGAGGAAGAAACACCTGGGAAGGTGACCAGGGTGTGTGTTACATTTGAAGTTCCTTAAATGGGGACAGAATAAAATGTTGGGTGGGGGCTTGAGACATATGCTTTATTTAGTTTAGAAAGGGTCCCCTAGACTGGAACCTAGCCCTGGTAAGGCCCTTGCCTCAGGGGTTTGGTGAAACTAGTTCCTAAACCCCCAACCTAGAAACTGTGTTAGCCCCCCACAGGACAGTGTCCCAAGGATGGGTTGTGTCTGTGGCCTGTCAAAGTGAATTGGTTAACCTAACACCTGCATTAATACAACATGAGTCCCCCATCATGTGAAAGGGAGAGGGGTGGCCAGCAAAGCCCTGAGCCTTAGGAACTTGCCTCTGTTCTTGGTCAGTAACAGCCTAGTTTGTTGGTCTTCAGAGTGAGCTGCAAGGCCCACGTTTTCCCCCTGGCTCTGTCAGAGCTGAGGAGGGATTTTGCGAGGAGGCCCATTCATTTGTTCTATTGATTAGTTTGCTGTGTTATTGGATTTGATCTTGGGGGTGACTGGTAGGTCTGTTCATTCACAGAAGTGTGTTTTCACAAGATTGTCGAGCGCAGCGAGCGTGAGGAATGGGCACTCTCTTATTTTAGCGAGAGACGTGTTTTAAGGGCAGGATTTTCAGACATGCCTAGCTATAGGAGCACAGGTCCCTTGACTTTCAATGGGATTCATAATCTTAAAGCACTTAGGCGCTTTTGAAAATTCCACCCTAGATACTTAAGTTGATTAAGGCTCAGGTGGACGTATGCAATATACAGTGGCTTTGGGGTTCCTGTATGGTTTATTAAAGTAACATTTAATAGTTACCGAAGGGAGACGAGAAATCAATATGGGAAGTACAGGAATGAGGAGAAATCATAAGTGTTCAAATGTACAAATTTGTTTTTGTTCTGTTGCACTCAGAACCAGCAGGTTGTGCTCGTGAATCAGTAATCTAGCTCAGCCTATCCCAACCATGTTCTATGAAAGGTAAACCAAAGCTGCCCGAAACAAAACTCTTCTTTCTACGCTCAGCTCTTGCAGGATTTTATGTTTGCTAATTATAGCAACACTTCAGGATGCGGTAAGTAGACATGCAGCTGCAAGAATCTGACCAGTATTTAGTAAATACCTTAAACTGTATTCTGACATCAAGCAATTAGGATACATTGCAATGTCTTTTTGTTGGAAATGGAGCTGATGTTTCTTTCTATGTTTCATTTGCCTCTGGTGCAATTTCTAGCAGGGTTTTTTTGTTTGTGCGTTTTGTTAATGTCAGGTATTCTTTCAGTTGCTGGCCTTAATCTCATTGGCTAGATCCTTCACTGTCTTGCACTTCACGTTGTCATTTTCACATGCACAGAATGCCACCAAATCAGAACTCGCCACTCAGGCTAGGGGAGGATTTTTAGACTTTAGACCCACTTTTCCAAATATAAATCACTACATGAGGTTCAAAAGTGGAGAATCAGTTGCATGAACTCATCAGCAAAATGCCTGGTGCTTGACTCTCCTCACACTAGGGGAAAGTGGAAATAACTTCTTTGGAGTGGAGAGCAGAATCACGCCTTTGGTACCTCCCAGAACAAGCAGGTTCTTTTGATCTCTCCAGATGTTAATAGTACGGTTACAAGCATGTAGGAGGTGCCCATCTGTGCCATACCTGGATGCACTTTACGTGGATTATACTAGTACAACACAGCCCTTTCCCCACATAAGAGACGCTCCAAAAGCTTTTGTAGCAGCATGCTAGGTTCCCTTCCAACCATCTCTCCTCTAGTCCTGATAGAAGAGAATCTCTCAAATGTGCATCAGTCAAGCAAGCTGGAATGTGGTCTGCAGAGCTGGAAACAGAAATCTTTCCAGACATAAATTTTTCTTAATTAAAAACGACAATTCAATAATACATGAAAATTTCCCAAAGTCCAAATAATCCAGTTCTTCCTCCTATTCCTCTTGCATGAGGTGCGGGTCAGAATTCCTAGTAGTATGGCAGAGTACACCTATGTATCCTGTGAGCTGTAATTTAAGAGAAGTTACATGTAGTAGTGGAAGAAGTCAAGTGCATCTCTCTGTGCAGAGCTAATAGGAACCTCAATAATAATGTCTATATCCCCGATAATACAGATAATTGGGCAGTAATGAGTGAGCCAGTCTGAGAACTGGATAAAAGGTTTAAATAATGTGGAGTGCTCAATACAGCTAAGCCAGGCCACTTCCCACAGATCTAAATAGCGTTTCATAGTGTAAAAGATGATTTTGAATAGTTCAGTGGCTTCTTGAACAAGAGTAAAGCCAAGACATGGCTCAAATAATCTCAAAGGTACAGTGTGTGTGTAGTTTGACGATGACGTTTTCGTGATCTCTCTTTTTGTGGATTCTGGAGTGACTCGGAAGTCCAAAGCGTGACGCGCATGCTCATAAGCAGATCGGGCAGACAAAGTCATCGGTGAGCATCTTGGTAGCGATAGCAGTAGTATGACGCTTTTCCCTTGCAGCTAACAATCGATTATTTCTGTCCTCTTCAAAGGCTTGGAAAGCTCTGAGGGCTGTGTGTTGCCATTCTGATCTATTTAACGCAGCTTTCTCAAGATCATTTGGTTTTATTGCACCAAAGCGTGTGCTGTTTTTGATGCTGTCCTTGTAGCGCTTTCTGGAGCGACCTTGATTCCAGTGTCCTTGTGCCAATTCTCCAAAGAAAATTGGTGTGTCCAGCTCAGCGTAGCTGAGCTTTTATCAGCATGGCCTCAATGCTTGTGGCATTTGACTTTTGGAGAACCTCCAGGTTGGTAATTTTGTCCTGCCAGCGGATGCCATCGTGGTGCGCAGAGACTGCATGTGGAAGGCCTCTAGCTGTTTGATATGCCATTTGTATGGTGTCCAGATCTTGCAGCCGTAGAGGAGAGATGTGAGCACAAAAGCATGATAAAGTTTTATTTTTGTTGAGAGGATTATGTTGTGGGATTTTAAGACTTTGTTACGTAACTTTCCTAATGACTGAGAAGCTTCTGTATCCTCTTCGTGATCTCTTTGTCAAGAGATCCATCATGGGAGACGTTGCTGCCGAGACAGGTAAAACTGTCAACTTGCTTTAGTTGGATTCTACTAATGGATATGCTAGGGGATATGGCACAGAGCGGTGAAGATGATTGGTGCAACACCACAGTTTTCTCCAGGTTGATTGTGAGGCCAAACAATTTTGATGCTTCAGCAAAGTGATCTACAGTGCACTGGAGATCTCCCTCTCTGGGTGCTAGGAGGGCACAATCATCTGCAAAGAGTGCTTCTCTTATTAGTAATAATAAAGAATAATAATAATATATGGAGATATCCTATCTCCTAAAACTGAAAGGGACCCCAAAAGGTCACTGAGTCCAGCCCCCTGCCTTCACTAGCAAGACCAAGTACTGATTTTGCCCCAGATCCTTAAGTGGCCCCCTCAAGGATTGAACTCACAACCCTGGGTTTAGCAGGCCAATGCTCAAACCACTGAGCTAACCTTCCCCCCAAAAAGTAAAGTTCTGTTACTTTTCTTTTTGCTTTAAGCCTTGCAAG
Source organism: Trachemys scripta elegans (assembly GCF_013100865.1). Taxonomy (NCBI): domain Eukaryota; kingdom Metazoa; phylum Chordata; order Testudines; family Emydidae; genus Trachemys; species Trachemys scripta. The sequence goes on from NC_048305.1 coordinate 10,396,707, forward strand.
ATTGAAGACTGAACTGTCGTGTCTGTATCTGATGCATATGCTTCTGTTGAGCCCATCTGAAGGTATATTATTGGACCCCCTAAATCAAGGGTATTCTCATAACAGCCCCCAGTTCTCAACCTCTCACTGTTTCTTTCACTGTCACCATCCACAGATTCTGTTGTCTTTATCTTTCCCAGATTCAAAATTGAAAGAATCTCTGAAACTTTTCCACATGCATCAGCTGCATCGATAACATAAATAGAGCGTGCCTGGAGCCGCATCTTATTTTTGCTGGGGAAAAAAGGACAATATTTTGGAATGATACTGTTAGAGCTCAAGTCAACCACCCTAACCAATTAAACTATAGCAATTCACTTGAAAAATGCTACCCTGGTCCTGTAAAAAAATATTTTCTAGAGACAGCCTAAGGTCTGAATTTATTCCCTCTGTGGGTATGTCTTCACTTGGAGCAGTGGGCGTGACTCCCACGGCTATAATCCAGCTAGTGCACTAAAAACAGAGCGTAGTCACAGCAGTGCAGGCAGGGGGATGAGCTAGCAGCTCCAAGTACGTACCCATCTGAGACCATAGGTACTCAGAGAAGCTAGCCTGTCCTGCTTCTCGTGCCGCTGTGGCTGTGGAGTTTGCAAAAGATGCTCCATTTATTCTACCGATGTGCCGCTGTAGCCCTCCTATATATGAAGCATGCTGAAATTCTTTCTACTGGGGACAGGGGTGGATGTCATGGCCAATGAAGAACTATATTCAGAATAAAGTAAGTGTCATTGCTAATTCCATGCTGTGGTATCTACTGGATATATACATTGAAAATAGGGGTTGCCGATTTTCTAATCTGAACACCCTAGCCCTGCTCATTACATTCCCTCTCCCTTGGTGGCTCGCTCTCCCCCACACTCACTCACTTTCATGGGGCAGGGAGTTGGGGTGTGGACTCTAACTGGGAGTATGGGCTGCAGGGTGGGGCCAGAAATGAGGGGTTAAGGGTCTGGGAGGGGGCTCTGGGCTGGGGCAGCGAGTTGGGGTGTGGGAGGGGGTGAGGGCTCCCACTGGTGATGTGGGCTCTGGGGTGGGGACAGGGATGAGAGGTTTGGGGTGCAAGAGGGGGCTCCAGGCCAGGGGTGAGGCTGAGGGATTCTGAATGTGGGAGGGGGGCCCCTGGTTGAGGCAGGGGTTGAGGTGTGGGAAGAGGTACGGGCTCTGGGCTGGGGATGCAGGCTCTGGGGTGGGGCTGAAGATGAGGGGTTTGGAGAGCAGGAGGGGGGCTCTGGGTTTGGGGGGTCTCAGGGCTGGGGCACAGGCTTGCCTCGGGTGGCTCCCGGTCAGTGGCACAGTGGGACTAAGACACTCAACCTGTCCTGGCTCCGCGCTGTGCCTTGGAAGCAGCCAGCAGCAGGTCCGGCTCCTAGGCCGGGGGCCAGGCGCGCTGCTCTTGCCCACAGGCACCATCCCCCCAGTTCCCACTGGCCGCTTTTCCTGGCCAATCGGAGTGTGGAGCTGCTGCTCAAGATGGGGGCAGTGTGATGCCAGGACAGGTAGGGACTAGCCTGCCTTAGACCCGCAGCACCGCCAATTAGGCTTCTAAAGGCCTGGTCAGCGGTGCTGACCAGAGCCACCAGGATCCCTTTTTGACCGGGCGTTCTGGTCAAAAACTAGACACCTGGCAACTCTAAGAATAATAAATATGTGCAATGGACAAACCTTTTCCCATTTTAACTTTCCAAGCAGACACCTGCAATAAACACATCAAATCAATGCTATAGATATTTGATCTAAATCCATTGAGCTTGTCAACACACCCCTGGGCATGGAGATTTTCAGTGGAGTGCTGCAGTAGGCTGTGGATGTGTTTATAATCAAAAGCGTTTCAGTATAGACATGAAGATTGTAGACAGGAAGCAGACAGCGATGAAGTCGTACAGCAAAACCCTTACACTATTTACCTGTACAAGCCTACAGTATGCACAGGCCATAGCCATCCTTTTTGGGGCTTCCCTTAATTATTATAATAAATAATGCCTAGCTCTTAGACACTACTTATCAGTAGCTCTCAAAGCGCTTTACCAAGGAGGTCAGTATCATTATACCCATCTGTAAAATGGGGATAATTGAGGCACAAAAGTGACATGTCTTTCACAAGGTCACCCAGCAAGCCAGTGGCAGAGCCAGGAATAGAACCCCAGTCTCAAGTCCTGCTCTGGTGCACTATCCCCAAGCCCACACTGCCACCCTTTAGAAGCTATTGAACCGGCCTTTTGCCCAGAACTGGAGTATCAGCAGATGTACTAATCTGGTTTGTTAGTTTGGGCAGAGAGGGATGGCGCGTACCTATCCAAACCTATGAGTGTACAGGAGGTCCCATCAGTGTGCTGATATTTATAGTATTTTATCTGTCTTTGTTACTGTATCTTCTGCAGCCTTGTTTTTCACGGTGAACAAAGTCTGGAAAAAGAACGAGGAGTCTCTAAGGTGCCACAAGTACTCCTCGTTCTTTTTGCGGATACAGACTAACATGGCTACCTGTTCTAAAGTCTGGAAAGCTAATTTGCACTGTGTCCTGGACACTTCTGAAAAAATATATTCATATTTGCCCCCCCAAAACTAATGTCAAATAACTTGCTTCTCGCTGAATGTGACAAAACCTGCCTCTCCTCTCCACCCCCTCACAAAAAGATGGAGAAAAGAGATTTTTTTGTTCACACAAAATAATTGGATTTGTTCCGCATTAGTGTTTCTGTTCCTATAAAAAGGTGGGAAAGACAAGACAGCTAGCGGGTGGTGGGTGGGTGGAAAGGCCCCACTGCTTTACTGATTTCCTTTGCTCTGCTTTCCAAGCTACTAGCTATCTGAGCAGCACAGGTAAGATCAGTCTTGCCCCTCTGATCAGGACCGCCCAGTGGATTCAGGGGGCCTGGGGCAAAGCGGGGGAGCTGTGGCCAGGGCCGGCTTAAGGCACCGCAGGGCCCGATTCGAAGGAGCTGCTGCCCAAGTCCCGCCGCTGTCTTCGGCGGCGGCTCAATCGCTGACTTGGAGGAAGGACCCTCCGCCGAAATGCCGCCGAAGACAGTGGCAACGATTGGGCTGCTGCTGCCAACAGTGCTGGGACTTGAGCGGCAGCTCCATCGGCTGCCGGTGCCTTCGGCGGCACTGCAACAGAGGGACCTTCCTCCGCCGCAGCAATTGAACTGCCACCGAAGACAGTGGCGGGACTTTGGCGGCAGCTCCTTCGGGATGTTGCGGGGCCCTCTTAGGGGCACAGGGCCCGATTTTGGCCCTGGCTGCGGTGCTTGTACTCACCCGGCGGCGGTCCGGATCTTTGGCAGCGGGGGCCCTTCAGATGCTCCGTGTCTTCGGCAGCACTGAAGGACCAGCCGCCGAAATGCCGCCGAAGACCTGCAGCAACTGAAGGGTCCCCCACCACTGAAGACCCGGCTCGCCCCCGGGCCAGGGTTTGCAGGGCCCCTGCAGGGCCTGGGGCAAATTGCCCCACTTGCCCCCCCTCCCTCTTGGCAGCCCTGCCTCTGATCCTACCTGCTTTGTAGGTGTGAAGTGCATATGTAGACGTCATTGAATAGTTAAAATAAATAAATAAACTGCTGTCCAGTTGTCATGCTGCGGCTTGCAAGTGTGAGCAAAAAGCAGAGCTAATGGGGTTTGATACTCCTGCTTCTGAGTGTTTATATATTATACTTGGCTGGGTGTTGAATTATACTCACTAACACAGCGAAATTACATGCATGATGTGTTCAAAATATGTATTATTCAGCATGGCAGCTCACTCTTCACTTCAGGACATCTGGAGGATTTGTTTTACAAAGTGATTTGGAAGCCTAGTGTCTTCTTGATGCCTCCTGTAGGGAGGGAGGAATTCTTAGAGTCCCACACACTGATTTTATTTGTTTGATTTACAATATTTTGCTCATCACCACCCTGGAAAGTTCCCACAGTAGCCCTCCCTCCAACAGGCATAAGCTGGTCATAGCTCCCACTGGCCAGGAACAGTTAATAAATAATATTTGGAGATATATCTATCTCCTAGAGCTGGAAGGGACCCTGAAAAGTTATTGGGTCCAGCCCCTGGCCTTTGCTAGCAGGACCAAGTACTGATTTTTGCCCCAGATCCCCTCAAGAATTGAACTCATAACGCTGGGTTTAGCAAGCCAATGCTCAAACCACTGAGCTATCCTTCCCCCCCGGTTGCTCAGGAGTAACATTAGGTGCTCATTTCTTCAAAGCTGGGAGTGTTTTATTGTCTCAGCCCTACTCAGAGCTTCCTCCAGCTGAGGTTCTTGCCTAGATATTTATTTTCTTTCCTCTTGCCTCTATTTTGATGCCTCTCTGCCAGCCCTGGGCTCAGACTCGGGTCCTGCTGCAATCTGTCAGCTCCAGGAGCACATGCCCTTTCCTGCACCCGCCGTCTCTTCTCAACCGGCATCCCCATTGTCCAATGTGGGGAGAGCTGGCGTTAAGGGTGCGATTTCCTGCCAGCTCTGTAGCCAGTCGGGGATCTGAGGGGTTAGAGAGGCCAGCTCTTCCTGGCTTCCTATCCCCTAGCTGAGCAAGGCTCCGGGGACCTGGCTGGACACCCCAGTACTGCTTTGGCCAGGTGGAGTGAGGGCTCCACGTTGTTTGTTCCCTCAATGGCTGAGCCAAACCTTCCTGTTTAGAAAACATTTCAGTCTATAATTATTGCGCAACGGGAAGAACTAAAGATCCTTCCATCAAGGATTCATTATCTCTTCCCTGCTTGGAAGTTGGAGTGTCAGAGTGGCAGCCACTGTTCTACTCCCCAGGCGGTGCAGATAAACACAGGAAGCGGTGGCTTAATATAAAGCAGTCTGTAGCTCAATACTCTTTCAATAGTTTAATAATAGAACAACACTACAAAATATAGCAGTGATTTCCACCCTTGCAAACTACCTATTAATCAACTCAAGCCGGGTCTAAGGGACTGCTGTTTAGCACCCTTGAAACCAATTAATCATCTAATGCCCTCGCGTTCCCATGCAGGATTACAGATTTCATTCATTTCCCCGAAATTTGTCAGAATAGAAAGAGAAGGGCATTTTAGCAGGCTATCAAAAACCATCATTGTCTGGACACAGATGGAACTTCTTAAATTGTCAGATTTCCCAGCACAGAATACATGAGTTTGCAGGTGTTTTATAACCTTGCCATGTCAGAAAATTATAGGGTTGTATGCAATCTGTAGAGGAGTAGCTATCTGAGGAAAAATAAGTAAGGCCATAATCTACTATATTTCAAAAGACACATAATTAAAATACATGGCAAGGAAGGTAATTGATTTGGCTTCCTGAATCCTTTAGATATTCACCCAACATAGATTATAGATGTCAGCAAGAGGCACCAATTTCTCCCCAGTTTGGCTTTTTAATAAATCATTGTGTCATTTAACATATCACTGAACCAGAAGCAAATCCAAAGGGCTGCCACCATCAGTTTGCAAAGAAGATTTACCTTTATTATTTGGAAGACAGACTTCTATAATACCAGGAAATCTTAATAGAAATCTATGGGAAAGCCTCATGACACATTCTCTGGTGGCTATCGTGTTTACTGCATGATCTAGGGGACAGATCTGCAGGTGGTTTAAACTGACATAGCAAATCAGCTGAGGTTTTTGCCTAGATATTTATTTTCTTTCCTCTTGCCTCTATTTTGGTGCCATTATTGTTGGCCCTTTTCTATGGGAGTTTTGGAAAGCGGTCTGTGCTAACGCTAAACCCCCTTCAGCAAAATCATCTTCCTTTTAAACCCCAAGGGATTCTGAATTTGGATGGCAGCCAGATTTCTGGGTCTTTGCTTTTTCCTGTTCCAGTGCCTGGCGTTACTCCTCCAGGCCCAGAGCCTTGGGATTTTAATGATGCAATAGCAGAACATCTGAATTCACCAGACATGGTGAAGGAGTGCTGGGTACCTGTGACGATGCAGTTCTGGCGGGACCCTACTGAGAGTGCCAATTCAGGACAAATCGCTTAAAACAGGGCAGTTACAGCCCTACGCTGGGGTTTTTCCACCTCTAAGGCAAACCAAACCAGCCAGACAAAGAGGACTTTGGTCTCACCCCACTGGCTAACCACAAATCACACAAGCAATTCCCTTAGACACTCCAGTTTCCCAGTATCACCACCAGTGCCACTTGTTATGGGGATGAATGGTTATGAAAACCAATGCCCCAGTAAAAGGAAAAAGGTTCTCTCGATCCCAAAGGACCAAGCCCCAGACCCAGGTCAATATACAAATCAGCTCTTACCACAAATCACGCTGTTGCCAATCCTTTAGAATCTAAAATCTAAAGGTTTATTCATAAAAGGAAAAAGATAGAGATAAGAGCTAGAATTGGTTAAATGGAATCAATTACATACAGTAATGGCAAAGTTCTTGGTTCAGGCTTGTAGCAGAGATAGAATAAACTGCAGGTTCAAATCAAGTCTCTGGAGTACATCCCCAGCTGGGATGGGTCATCAGTCCTTTGTTCAGAGCTTCAGTTTGTAGCAAAGTCCCTCCAGAGGTAAGAAGCAGGATTGAAGACAAGATGGAGATGAGGCATCAGCCTTTTATAGCCTTTTCCAGGTGTAAGAACACCTCTTTGTCCTTACTGTGGAAAATTACAGCAAAATGGAGTCTGGAGTCACATGGGCCAGTCCCTGCATACTTTGCTGAGTTGCAAGGTGTATTTGCCTTCTCTCAATGGGTCAGTTATATAGCTGATGGTCCTTAATGGGCCATCAAGCAGGCTAGGCTGAGCTAACACCAGCTTGTCTGGGAAGTCTCCCAGAAGCATAACATAAGTTTGAAATACAGACAGTATAGAGCCAATATTCATAACTTCAACTACAAAATTGATACATATAGACAGCATAATCATAACCAGTAAACCATAACCTTGTCTTAGACACCTCATTTGACCCCCTTTATACAAGATTTGGTGCCACTACAGGACCTTGGATGCAACAATGATCTATATGGTCCCAGATTATATCAATAATGTCACAGTACCTCTAAGTACAATTGATTAAACAATGGTCCCTCCTCAGCAAGTGCCTACATGACAGAGGACGCATAATCAGTAACAACAGTTAACTGCTATAGAAATGAAGAGATCACCTACGGGCTCCAAAACACTTCATGAATAACATGTTCTTTAGGTGTCACCATCTCCAGTATGGTTGGCATTATTCTTTCAAACATGAAAAAACAAACCAGTGCTCTTCCACTGCTCTTTCCACAGCCATCTCTCCCTTTCTCCTGCCCCTAGTATATCTGTTCCAATTCTCCTGGTAAAGCCTTTCAGTACGTTCCCTGCATTTCATTATTTAAACCTGGGTAAGATGCATTTCTTTGGCATTTATACCAAGCCTTCTCTACCATTGTATTATTGGTCTTTGCATTTTCCTGGTGCTATTTTGAATGTCCTGGGGAGTGAAAGACAACTGTAATTAAAGCTATTCCACCGTAAACTCCTGTAGTCCCCTGTTCCTCTAATACTCTCCAGGCTCGACGACATGCTTCGGTCGTGCAGAACGCTCTTCAGGACACCCAGGAGCCCATTTGTAAAATCTTTCTTCCTCTGCGCTTGCAGCACTTTGCGCAAGGATACACTCTGTTCAGGGTAATCGGACATGGTTAAACAAAAGGCATTCTGACTGCTAGCCACACCCTAGAATCACGACGCCTATCGCTGATCTCTGGTTGATGTCACAGAGCCTGAAGCAGTAGGACCCATAAAAATAGCTCTGCCCACTAACCTCTTTTAGGATTTCTCCTCCTTCTCTTTCCTCTGAGCATCATCTCCGCCTTGTTTCTCAGGGGCAGCCTGTGGCAGAATGCTGAGAGGTGGCACTTAAATACTGAACGTGGTCATTAGGCCGGATTCTCCACGGGTGTAAACTGAGATAGCTCCCTTGACTTTAGTGGAGCTATGCCAATTTGTACCAATTGAGGTTCTGTTCCAATGGTCAGAACGTTAAAATGAGAAGAATACAAGCAAAGAATAAGACACTGAATGCCTGCCTAGCGTACCTAGATGAGTCACATATTTGGATCTGCTAGTTCAAGTAAGCAAAGCCGTTGAGCCAATGGGAATATTTGGCTAGAAAGGTTCACCAACAGATCTGGTTTTTGCACAGAACCCTGACATCAGTGTCCCAAAAGCATGGGTGAATGCAATTATGTCTCTGTCGGAACGGAATAAGATTCTGCAATGTTTTCCCTGGAGAAAGCGCTGTGTAGTCACGGCTGGACTACCTCCTATTTCCTGAGCACTAACTGGTGTTAGTGTACAATTAAAAAAAAAAAAAAACAATTCTCCCAAGCACAAATTGACTTTTCCAGACTGTTTCCTTTTCTTTGCTGTCTCTGACAAGTGTCAGACGTGGCAAAACTAAAAATAAATAATGGGGAGAAAAGACATTAGAATTTATGTCCTGCTATCTCGTGGCTCATCAGCTTCCTTCACTCCAGGGAAACGAATGTCACTTAGACACGTTAGCTTTTATCACTCTTTGTATCCCTGACTTGACTTGCAGCGCTGACTGGCTCATTCTCATTAAAAGCCAATGTAAGAACACTCTTTGCGTCCATATCCTTTGAACTTTACCCCCAGGTCCCTGGCGGTATGTGTGAGCTCTAGGAGGTTCAATGTCAGTCTCGACAAAATCTTCTAGCAGTCCCCTTTCTGTGGGTCCTATGAAACTGGAAGCACAAAGCAGATGTGTGAGTACCCAGTACATGGAGTGGGAACAGCCAAAGTGGGTCATACGCAGTCCTCCGTGTTGATCTCTCATTCAGCTTCTCCACTAGTCTGTCACAGGCACCTACTCCAGGAAGGGTTTGCTTGCTGATCATTTTTTAGTACACATGCGCAGCTCTAGTTCATATAAACAGCCTAGATGGGGAAATGTTAAGGTGGTAGGTTGCACTCACCATGAATTACAATGTCATCCCATGATCACCCCAGGTGTATACATATACTGAGAAACTTTTTAAAGATTAAGCAAGGTCTTCCTTTCTCTGTCAGATGATTGTGAGGGTCTTTAGAAGATTTCCTCATTATAATAGTGGGTCTGTCACTTCATGACTCTCAACCAGCTGCCTTGGTTCTCACCAGTGTTGCAGGTGTTCAGACAATGGTAGTATGGCTCCTGGGACAGCCATTTTGCCACGGGGAAAGGTGACCCCTGCATACAGAGAGGCATTGTGGGCTATTTCAATGGGTCTCCTGAAATCTACACGGTTGTGCTCTGTTTACCCTGCAGAACCTCAAACCTTGTGGGGTTTCAAGATGCCTTTTCACACCCACGGCTGTGGATTTTTCCATAGGGAGGGACAGTCTGGCCCTTTCATTTTAAATGACGGACAGATCTTTTACCTTCCTTCACTTTATTATCTCCTAATAAAGCCACCACTGTTCCAGAATTCACATCCCTTCACTTCCCTTTTATGGTCTTTTAAATATTTTCCAGACTCTCTAAAACAACTGGTAAAAATACTGAGACAGATGCTATCAGCTTTCTACTTTCCCTCGCCCTCCAGCTCACTGGACACTGAATAAATGATACTTGACCACCCGAGAATCCAAAGATTCTCTTCCTCCTTATACTGTCCCTCGTTTCAACGCACAGTTCAAAGACGCCGTTCCAGAAGCATTTAGTGAGTCGCTAGGTGGTTCATTTTTAAAGCTCCTCGGAGAGTTGGCCCTGTAAGAAAATTAACATTCAGGTATCGCTACAACACACAGCAGTGGAGAGAGATGGAAATAACAGATTCAGGTTAACAAGATTCATTCATCCTCTGAATAGGACAGTATTATCAGCTCTACTTTCCTCATCCAAATACGACACGCAAGTAGTTCTGGATCCTTAGACTTTCATCTCTGCTGCCAGAGATTTTCTGTCCTGGCGGAGGCATTAGCAGTCTAGCCCCATTCGTTCCCCTGCAGGACCCGAGCGAGACGGGGGGGCTGGGGCCGCCCGCCCCAACTCTGGGGCCGCCGCAGGATAGCACCAGCTGGGCAGCCAGCCCAGACGCGACTGGCCAGGGGCTGGGCGCAACGTGCGCGCTGCTGGGTCCCCACAACAGGCCCGGGCTCGGGGGTTCGGGCCCAGGTGCCAGAGCTGCAGCCGCCGAGCTTGTCCATCGGCCGTTTCCTCCCCTCGCGGCAGTGGGAGCTGCAGCAGCGTCTGCTCCCGAGTCCCGCTGCCTGGGGGGGAGAACAGCTGCCGCCTGGCCCCGCGGGCCACCCCCCTACTTTCCCTCCAGGTACTGCCTGACTGAGTCCTGCCTGTGCTCGGGGCCAGGCCGGACTCACACTCACCCCGGCACTGCGCTTCCCCTGCGTCTCCCGGGCCTCCCTCCAGCGCTTGCGGAGGGAGGAGGAAGGGCAAGCTTGGGGAAGAGGCGGGGATTTGGGGAGGGAGCCAATGGGGAAAGGAAGGAGCGGGGGGGGGGCACGAGCACTTCCGGGCTCCGGAGTATTTGCTTGTTTGTCCAGTGTCCCTAACATTGGTCGGGACGCGGGACAAACAAGGAAATATCAAGACAGTCCTGATAAAATTGGGACGTCTGGTCACCCTACATGTATGCCTGCAAAATTTGTCCCCGCAATTCAGTTGCAGGCACAAACGAGAGTGGTTACATCTCTAACTACTTGGTTTCAGGTGCAGACCAGCAATCGGGAAGTGCAGTTACTTCAGTCTACAACCACAAATCATTTTGTGAACACAAACATTTGAGTTCAAGTTACTCCCACAGATGGGGAGACTGGACTCACTCCAGCTGAAAATAAATCATCAAGGGTTGTAACATGGTTGCTGTAGTATCCCTGTCTATAACTGGAAATGTACACTACATGTTTAGGTAGTGACTACAGTGTGAGCATACAGCACCGTATCAGAGGACAGGATGTGCTGTATGCAAGCACAAAATGGCTCTTGAAGCTATCTTTCAGCTGTGCATATACATGCATTTTTCCATTACTGTATCCCTGCATTCAGCTTTTAAAGGACTCTTCCTTCCCATCAGCTAGGAAAGATATGGCTCATAGATGGTGTACTGACATGTCATACAGGACCTGCTCCAAAGACTGTTGAAGTCCATGGGAATCTTTCCATTGACTTCAATCCACTTTGCGCAGGTCCATAGAGAAGTGAGAAGTTTGAGCCTTGTGTCAGATTGACATAGTTTTAAAGAGACTTTTATTTAGTTGAGTTTCTCTAAAGTTGAAGTTATAAAACACCCGTTCCCTCCTGCCTCCATTTCCCACCTCTCCTCTCATCTCCTACCTTTCTGTCCTTCCTCTCTCTTTGCTTCTGCCTTCCCAAATCATTATGAAAAAGGAGCGAGGGCACGCTGAAGGCTAGTTTCATTAGGTCGGGTTTGTTTCTGATGGTACCTACCTTGATACATCAAGATTTGGACAAACCTGCTCACTATTCCAGTCCTATGGGAATGGACACTGCTGTAAGGCAGACAAAGGAGAATACAAGTGTGCAGGCCTGAACTACTACTCAATAAGAGTCCTTCCTTGTTTTGAATTAACCTTTTAAAATGATCAGTGCTCAAGTCCATTTGGTGTATAACCCATTGGCCTCGGTGGATTTAGATCAGGAAAGTGAGGGCAGAATTTGTGTGTCCAATCCCATCTCCTCCACCCCCCTTCTCCAAGATCATTTTTCATTTACCCGGAAGCATGAGATTTACAGCTTTTTCTTTTTCCTGATTCCTTGCGTAATTTTCCTTGTGCTCCAGTTCCTATTATTTGGTTTCTGAATGGGCATACACTATATTAAAAAGACACAAATTCAGAAAGCTGTCAATTTGTTATTAAATAATGGTGAAAAAGACTTCTAATGAATATGGATTGGAAAAGAAAATCCCAAATAGTTTAGGACAAAAAAATCCATCTAAGTTAAAGGCTGGACAGTAAAGTCTCTGGGTTATAATGGAAAATATTAGTATATAATTCAAAACATCTGTTTTCGGTAGATAATTTGTCCAAGAGTTAGCTGTTTAAACACTGGATTTCTGATGCACAATTTAAACTGTTTCTTAACTAATGCAATGCTCTGCCTATTATAAACCAAGAAAAAGTACTATTAGATTTAAGATAATGACTATAATTAGAAAATCATTATTACTTGACATTTTTTTCATTCACTGTATGTTTAAAATACAATTGAAATAAATAATTAACGTAAGCCCCAGAGAGCGATTAATTCAGTTATTTCTTTTGTATATGTATGTACATTAAATAGGGTACATACAAGCACACACACAAACTTAAGCTGTGTGAAATTTTATCTTTGTCACATCCCATTTTGCATGGAATTGTGTCGGTCTGTGTCTGTGAAATTGTGTGAAACCATATCTAAAATGTTGTAAACATGTGCCACACGTAACCTGCCAGTGTTGGCATCTGTCTTTAAGTCAAAAGGGCATGATTTATTGGTAATGTTGTATACAGAATATATATTTGTGATAGAATAGCTCATATTTCAGCTTGTTATGCAGGAAATGAAGACTAATGAATTTTATCAATTTAATATCACTTATATAGAAAACTAAATGAGGTGGCTAGTGACTAGAGCAGGGGCAATATTGCAAAAATATAATGCAAGTATTCATTCAAATGTTTAGCATATGTTCCCAATTGTGTGTATTTTTCTTGGGTAGTCTAATGAAAAAGTTAAATGGCCAGAATGTTCTCAAAAACAGGCTGAATATCTGAAACTCATCCTGGATGATGAATTCATAAACACGAGCATTCTTACTCAAACCCTGAATGCTGTGGTACACCTCTGCCCCCTTTCTGGTTTCTCTGAGTGCAGCCCCCTCAGGTGTTAGTATTGTTCTCTTTATCTGCTTCAGGGTTGAATTTCATAAGGACTTGACTACACAGGGTAGCTGACCGGCATAGCTATAGCAGAATAACTATTCTGCACTATTCTAGAATCATCGTGACTTTATTCCAGAATAATTAATCTGCTTCAGAAGTAGCCTGGATCCTGGATGTGCTATCCCATGTGTACTAACCACCTATCACTCTGCAAATCTGAGTGTGTTTTAGGTACCCGGATTTCCTCCCTTCAGGAGTCTGTGACCAGAGAGCTTAACTAACAACCTTCTTTAAAAAAGTTATTTTTATTTAGTGGCTCGAACGAAGCATGAGAGAAGAGAGGGTTTTGTTTAAAACTACCAGCAGACTACGTGCAGTTAGTCTCATGTAATTTTACACTTAACTACAAGTTAAATTAGATTGTCTTACTCTTAAGTGACAGGAACAGAACCGAACAAATTTGCATTCTGTTAGAGAGCCCAGATGCTCCTGTATGTCTGTGGAACTCTTAACCCTGTACGCTTACAAATTAGAGCAACCTAGCTATGTCACTCAGGCCTGTGGAAAATGACGTCCTCGCTGGCAGTTATGTGGACCTAACCCCCTGTGTAGACACGTCTGGGTCAACAGAAGAATTTTGTCATCAATTTAGCTACCACCACTCAGAGATGGATTAATTACATTGACAGAAAAACCCTTCAGTTGACGTAGGAAACATCTAGACTATGACATTACAGCGGCATAGCTGCAGTTCCACTGTAGTGCAGACATGGCCTCAATTTGTTTCTCTCTATGAAGCTCCATGCTCAAAGGAGAGCAGGCTAGAACCATTAAAACTGCTCACTCTAATATTGTTGCTTAGGAAGTGTTGTTGTAATGGTGTCAGCATATTAGAGAGACGAGGTGGGTAAGGTCATATCTTTTATTGGACCAACTTGTGTTGGTGAGAGAGACTAGCTTCTGAGCTCCACAGAGCTCTTCCTCGGATCTGGGAAAGGTAGGACTCTTAAGTGTAAGTGGTTAGGTGACTATCAGAAAGGGCTTCTTCCTTCTTGCCTTCATCTGCGCTGGGTGAAGAGATCCAGATGAAGTATCTGTAGTTCTGATAGAGCACCACCACATTCAGGGCCGGCTCTGGCTTTCTGGCCGCCCCAAGCAAAAAAAAAAAAAAAAACTTGTGGTGCGGCCGGAGCCAGGGTGCAGGGGGACTCTGCGGGGGAAGGGGGAGGAAGCGGGGGGAGAGAGAGAAGGAGGGCAGCCAGGGCTTCAGCTCTGCACCGCTCCGGTCGGCTGGGAGGGAAGAATGCGAGCTGCCCTGCTGGGCTTGCTGCAGGGCGCTCCCATCCTCCACGCCACTGCCCCCTACAGGGCGGCCGGAGCGGAACAACAACAACAAAAAAGCGTCCGTGCCGCCCTAGGATTGGGCGGAATGCCGCCTCCTACAAGCTACCGCCCCAAGCACCAGCTTGCTCGGCTGGTGCCTGGAGCCGGCCGTGACCACATTTTTCACACTGAATCTAAGAATTATGCTCATCCAATCAAGAAACAGAAACACACTTTTGTGACTTGTGTATCCAATCCAAACACACTGATAAAGCTCAATTTTAAAATACTGAATATTCACAAGAGTGCTCATGCACCATCAGCAGGGGAAATATAGTTGCAGGAATTGTTCAATCAGGAACTTTAAAATAACAAATTTTAGAAAACTCACCGGCTCATGTGCCATTTGTGAACACGTTAAAAAACCCTGGAGGGGCTGCAATAACAATTTAAAAAAATTAGCATATGCTTCCAAAAAAATTGACAGTCAAACAAAGATCTGTCACAAAAATGTCACATTAGCTTCCAAAATACTTACAGCTCAAAATTAGTCACAGTCCAATTTCAATTGTCAAAACCCAGACTCTATCCAGACTCTGCAGCTACCTGAAATTGTACAAGCCAAATACTCGCCACAGTCAATGTCTCCCTGAAGCCCCCCGTCTTCCCATAGATAGAAACCTGCCGACTATGTTCCCTCAAGTTCCAACGTTTGAAATGAAACCCCATGCCCTTTATTTGTACTAATAATAATTATGTACAGCTAATCTGCAGAATTATTTTCTCATTTGGTGAAGTTAATAAATAAATAAATTAATGGAGATATCCTATCTCCTGGAAGTGACCTTGAAAGGTCATTGTATCCAGCCCCCTGCCTTTACTAGCAGGACCAAGTACTGATTTTACCCCAGATCCCTAAATGGCCCCCTCAAGGATTGAATTCACAACCCTGGGTTTAGCAGGCCAATGCTCAAACCACTAAGCCCCCCCCCCCCCCCCCCCCAACTGGTCTAGTTGAGTTGCAGATGATACGCCCGCAGCGGCGCCCCCTGTAGTGTACTGGACAGTACACCAGTATTTCTGCAGTGTGTTTTAGTTCCTCAAATAAATAGCAGCACCCTGAGTACCCATCCAAAAACAGCGGTCTGTACTTCACTTTGGCAATACACCTTGCTTATCTCTAGGAAAAAAGCAAAGTAAGGCCCCCATCTTGCAATGGCTCCTCTAGGGCAGCCCCCTGCACCTATGAGTAGTCCCCATTAAAGATCAGGCCTGTGATTCTCAGTTAATCCTAAGCCTTCATAAAAATGTCTTGCTTAGAGTCTCTCCTTAGTGTGTTTGAAAGAGAGAGAATATCCATCTATCTGTGCTTTCCTTCTGGCTATGCCTATCCCCTCAACATATGACACCATTTCCCTCCCAGACACTCGTGCTCTTAACCTGAGTGTCCTCATTAATTCCACCCACTGTCTCTACCTCGCACATTATCCAAATCTTGCAGCTACATAACATTCCTAAGAGCTAGCCTTTTCTCTTTGACCTTGTCTGTTTAAATTGCAAGCTCTTCAGAGCAGAGACTGACTCTCACTATAGGTTTACACAGTACCTAGCACAATGGATCCTTGTTCCTAGCTGGGACTTCAGGGCACTACCCTAATACAAATACATAATAAGAGCAGTAATAATACATTGCATTACATTTGCAGCTTCAGTAGTTCTTTTACTTCCATTTCATTCTGCTGAAACCATCTGAGAAGTACCTGTAATTAGGCAAACAATTATAAATACATTCTTAACGATTCATCTAGGATTAACAGGAATTATCTTACTCAATCAATGATCATTTCCCATCCAGGTGGGTTTCTCTTCACTGTTGATGTGTTCTCCGTATGATATGCCATTTTCCTCTTCGGATAAAAGGCTCTGTTCTCAAATGAGATCATGTGTAGAAGCTGTGGCTAAGCGTCCTCAGAAGAATGAAGCAGAGGCCACAGGGAGACCACTCCAGTGATCTTTCCAGTAGAGCTCTCAAAAGAGAATTGCACAAGGACATTGTGGCATGAGGGTAGGACACCCAAGCCTTTACTTTAAGCATAACTTTACGACATTTTTGCCATGGCAAAAATCAGGCTCTCTCTCAATGAGAGCACTGTCCTGTGCCGCCTCCTGTGTTGAGGGAAATCTCGCTGAAGATTCCCCTCATGTAGTTCCCACAAGAGTGAGGTTTGCAGTGCTTCTTTCCCTTCTGGGGGACTAGTCTACAGGTCCATCCCCAACCTGGAGGATGCCAGGGAATCAATAGGAAGCTGCCAGGACCTCCGGAAGAGAGGCTGCATCCCAGAGCTGAGTGGCATATCCTTCATTCTCTGTTTCCTAGCAGCACGGGTCCACCGGAGGTGTGCTATTAGGGAGTCTGCCTGTCCCTGGAATCCCAGCGGGTAGTGGTTGAAGTGGGGAAATGCTCTGCTGAAAAGATTATGCAGACTGAGGCTAGGGGATTCACTGGCAGGTCACTGCATCCATCCCAGTCCTACCCCTGGCCCATCCATCCCTACTCTGAGTCCACCCAGTGTCCACCTCCTTCCCCTAGGACAGGTGCTAACCAAAGAGATCAGTGTGAGAGACGTGACTGACTCCCACTTCCATATGAGAAGGTAGAACCCTCTATGCAATTAGCTGGGTGGCCAATCCCACTCTATATCTCCAAGAATTACCTCCATAATTAAATTTCCAAAGTCACTTATGCCATTACAAACAGGCTGTACATTCCAGACCTGATCCTGTGAAGACTTTTCAGGGTCAGGCCCTCCATTGTTGAAACCTGCAGTCTGGATAGCTAGCTATGCATGGCTCGTGATGTATCTTTTGGAGCAGAATGTGCTTTTCTTAGCTCCCATCTGGTGTACGATTTATTTAGCAGGGCACCCATTGCAGGAGTTGTTTATAAATATTGCCCACTCGACAGCACTAACAAATTATTTTAACACTGGTGCGGGGGAGGGACATGATGTTGACTTTGGATATATTGACCAGAGAAAGCAAGGCAAGAATCCAAGATCACAATCATGAGAGAGTTATGTTCCTTCAGCATTGCCTTTTTTTTTAAATCCATTTACTAGGGGCCTCTAAAAATAAGAAGTTATGCATGTCTTGATCCTTCAGTGACTGCACCAGTAGCTTCTCTCTGAGCTGCCTGTTATGCAACATTGAGAGCCTCAGCCAGATCTGCAAAGATAGGAATACTGTGGTAATCAGTTTTCATCTCTCAAAATATAGTGAATGCTACTCACATCTCCATAGTTAACTCCCTTCCACACAATTTGTGTATGGAAACTAGATGGCCAAGACATCTTAAAGGAGTCAGCTTTTCGGGAAGTGCTGGGCACCCACACTCTGAAAATCAGACTCTTTTAAGGTTTCCAGTTGGGCACCCAAGAACTGAGGCATTCAAATGCAGTCATTTATGGCCCCCTTGGCTCATATCTGCAATATGGCTGAGTTAATATTGTGCACGGATACTTACTGGACCATCCTGACTTTTGAGTGCTTCAACTTATAACCTGAACATTACGGTAGGAGAGCTTTTGGCATTTAATTTTCCTAGTTTTATAGAAGCCAAATGAAATTAAAAACAAAGGAAAACAATCCAGAGCTAGTCAGCTTGAGGAGTTTACGAATTCCTCTGGCTTCACCGGAGTGAATCTTATAATGTGCATTATCCAAAGGTATTCCATTTGAGGGAGTCTTATGTCAGCAATCCATATCCAAGGCATCCTTAAAATGTGTCCAAAACCACCTGATGTATAAACTGTGCGGGACTGACAGCGACAAACATTCACAAATTTAAATCTACTGAACTGATTTTCTTCAAACTTGACTTGATGAGGGGGGGGGCTAGAAAACAAGCCAAGTTTGAGATAACCACCATTGATTAGTTTTGCGTTATCCCAGCCCAACATTTCTAATCAGAACAGTCCACTTCTTGCATGTTGTTGAGCTTGACAGTTGAGGGCTCAGGCCTTGATTCAGCAAAACATTTAAGCTTGGGCTTAATTGCTTTGGTGATTCTGGGCCTAAAGTGAACCTCAGGTTATCCTTATCTCTTGCCTTCTTTGAACTAAAATGCATCTACTCTTCTGCTTGTGTGATGGCTGGCCTCTTAGCCAAAACACTGGGTATTGAACCAGAGACATTCAGAACTAAAACCATAAGCAGCTACAATTTGAGCATTAGCTGGGAGTTGTTCCAACTCTGTGCATCAGCAGAGAGTGGGCCCCATGACACACATTCCCCAGGGGGTTGTACTTGTATATGCAAATATGCTTTTTCCCCCAGAATGATATCCATGTTTTTAATTAACATGCTTATTGAGAAAGTTCATTCATTGATGTTTATTAGCCCATTCATTTCACACACCACTTCTCGGGGCCTATGTATTTACTTCAATGAGGGAAATTGTAAATGTCTCATTGAAATATACAGAAAAATCCCCCATGAATCAAGAAGGGAAAGACTTTCAAAACTGCCTTCAAATTAATTTCAAGTTTCTCAAATGAGACTTGGCTGCTCTGGAATGACTGGGGAGAACAAACATAGATCCACAATTCACCATTTTTATGCTGATTTTTGAGTATTTCACTCCTCCCCATGTTGCTTTTTTTGTGCTTTGGTGGCACCGCATTCAAAATGCTGATATCCAGGAATACGTGCCAAACTCTGATGTACAGATAGGTTTATGCAGCAGACGCCTGACCAAAACCCACTGAAGTCAATGCGAAAATTCCTGTGGACTTCAATAGTTTTTGGATCAATCATATAATGTTTGCCTGCAGACTTTAAGCACAGATCCAGGAAGACCATTTCTTTGGGTTGTAAAAGGTAGTGAATACAACTCGGCTTCTTATGGGCTGCTTATTCATTGATATATAATTAGTCTCTATCTCCATGTAGCAGCTGGGAACGTATTGACATCCTGTTGTTGTTAAAGAGAACTGCCCCAAAAGAGTTTTCTCCTGCTGCTGCTTCATCTCCATCTGATGCTGCACGTCTTTCATTGACACCTCAAGAGAAACCTTCCGGGTAGTCACACTTACAAAAAGAGCCTTTTTTCAGGCTACAGGGGGTATAATGCTTGGGTATCATTCTATTCTGGCTAATGGCAAAATGACATGTGCCCATCTTTAATTGCATAGGAAGAGCTTTTAAAGTAATAATGATCATTGGTTGAAAGGATACATGCATGTTACAGGACAGATTGTCCCCGCTCTTGTGTGGGAGGGATAAGGGAAAGCTCCTTGCATTGTTCTTACTTCCCCCTCATTTGCCCCAGCCAAGAAGCACACGCACTCACTTAAACATAGTCACAAGCTGCTGTTACTAATAGAAACAGATGCTCAGTTTCCATGGCAGATGCTAGTTTCCTGGGTAACATGGTAACACTGGGGGCCCATCCTGCAAAATGCTGAATGCATCCTGTAATGGGAGCGGACGGAGCACAGCAGCTCATGGAAGGTGCTAACGTCTCTCAGGATCAGGCCCATTGGACAATAGATATTGTCTAGCATTGTTTCAAAGTGAATTTGGAGTACTCTGTGTTCACAACAAATGAAGGGAGGCGGGGAGAGAATACACAGCACAGTCAAACAAATACCTGAGATGAGGGTCACTCTGTATCCACCAATGTGCAAGTCCTGGGTTTATTCTGATATTTTTCTAAGACTTTGGGAATCCATCTGCTCATTACTGTTCTCCCTTAGAAATCCCGCTGGAGTGAAATAGCGATAGAGGAATCGCCTTATTAAAAGATGTATTTCACATACTGGCTGTAAGCTGCACTGAGCCTCGTAGCTGTAGACACTTTATTATTTCACTTGCCTAAGATCATGTAAGTTCGGTGAAAGAGCTATGTAAACAATGTTCTTTTGCTGAACTTATACATCCATGTTCAAATGGTGTTGCAATAAGGGATCCCGTGGGTTACAGAGGAAACAAAGAATAGCCCTGAATTGTCAAAGAAAGTCAATTCCTCTCATCGTGCCAATTCTCTCTTAGCTCTGGGAAACCTGGCCACTATGGCAGGTCTGAGGTATAACATGCTTACGAAAAGGGAAGGCCAGAGCCAGGCTAGTGAAGCATAGCTAGCTGTTGACGATGCCAGAGGAAAGAGCAAGGCTACTCTCCATGCTGAGGGTGTGAGGAGAACATCAGTCCACCACACATCCCTACCGAGAGCACAGCACCAGCTAGGAAGCAATGGATGGAGTCATGGGGAGGATCTTGATAAAGGAAGTGGGGTTATGTGTGGATCAGAAACAGTGGAGCCTGGAAGGTATTTAGTTAGGTTTACATGACAGCCAGACATCCGAAGTTTGCTCCAGGCCTTTTGAGGCTCCTGTATCATTAGTTTAACAGATAAGCTTGCAGTGATTAGATCACTCTGCGGTGTGCTCCTACATGCTGGGGTCTTCATGGATTTTATTTGTCTCATTCCTTTGGCAGCAAGCCTAGAAGCAGGACCAACACAATTTCAAGAGGAACAAAATTATTTTAGTTAGAAACTCATAAATGAGCAGGCGAATTTAGGAAGGTGTAAGATATCCCACAGATCTAGTTCCAGCCAATCCAAATCCCACATTCAGGAAAGATGATGCCTTCCATTTGCAAAAGGCAAGACATGCCACTGAGAGTTTGCCCAGGCCAAAGCCACCCCAAATCATCCCATCTCTAATCCTGCTGCCTATTGTACTGACTCAACCAGGCAAAGCAAAATCTGCACCCAGTGACTCATGCAAAGACACAATACAGCCGTAACCTAATTAATTGGAATATCCTGCTTTGGGTTAGCTCAGCCGTTTAGAGGCAGCCAAGTCTCACAGGAAATCAAAGTTCACATCCTGCTCTCGGTCGCTCCCATGCCCCAGCCAACAGCTGCTGAGAGCATTGCAGAGGCATGAATAAAATCCTAACATTAATACAAACCATCTAAAATACCCCAAAACAAATTAAGCGCATTAGCCTTCCTGACCCCCAAATAAGAACTTCTTTTGTGTAAGCGCCAGATCCTTCTCCCATTGAAGTCACTGGCAAAATCCCCACTGATTTTTACATGGGCGGCTCTTTGACTCCACTGGTTTCTTCTCATCTACGGAGATAGATGGAAGAGCTGCGTAAGCTTCATTTCCCCCACTCCCATTGCCGACGTACAGATCAACCCGACCTAGAGAGGGAAAATAAAAGAGGCGTGTTTTTCTGCTGTGAGCTGAACTAAAAGTGATGAATATGGTTAAAACCCAGGCTTGTATCTTATGGGTGATAGGAAAACAGACAAGTTACCAAGCAGAACAAAGAGGCTGAACAAAAGAAGCAGAATCCCTGTCAGGTGACAGAATCACTCTTTTGAAGAGGGCCAGCTATGGAATGACATTGCGACAAAGAAGACGTTTCAGCAAAGGGAAAATGGTGCTATTGACAATAGTTAGAATCGTGAGTGGCTGGAACAGGCAAAGTGAAAACAAGGCAAAAACCTCACCACTGGTCAGTCATTGTCAACATGAAACATCCCCTACCCACCTCCTTGTCCTTGCTCTCCCCATTAAAAAACAAAAGGGAGAGGACTAGAACCCTCAATACCAACAAAAGAACCCTTTACAGAATGGCATTAATTCCAGAAGCTGAATAAATAAGACCGTAAAAGATACATAGAGACACTTATTTGTCCATTTTGAAAGGAGTGAAACACAAACACACATGTATAAAGCAACTTAATTTTCTCTACACTGATGTTGGTTTTGGCCCAAAGAGACCAGAAACCTGGAATCAGATCCTCATTCATGCTCCAACCCCTTTCCATTGCCTAAAAAGTGCTGGTACAACGTATGGGGCCCTAAAAATCCTGGTTCCTGCTGGGGGAGAATTTTCCTGCTGCAGAAACTGGCAAGACATTTGTAAGCACAACCCTGTGGGTTAAGGTTGAAGATTTAGGGTTAGATTGTGCCGCTTCTTATTCATGTTGGTTGGCGTCAAAGGGGCTATTCCTGTGAGTAAGCGCTCACCAATATTTATTATTAATCGTGTTTATTGTGGTCGTGCCAAGGGAGCAACCAAAATAGATGCACAATTTTCACCTTAGGCGGGGGAAAGGGGTGTCTTTTCCTGATTTCAGCCCTGACCCATTACCACAGACACACTCCTGCCACACTTACCTCCACAAGAAATAATGAGCTGTCTGTGGTAGCATGGGAGCACCTCTGCCCAGCTGTGCTACCAATGCTCCTGTGGCACCGTAGCACCACTGTTTCTGTTAACACCAATCAAGGAACCAGAAGGAGTGCCTCCATTTCCCCCCCACAGACAGGTGTTTTCAGCTCTCACCACCCAGCCTATTCTATATAGGTTCTTCTACCACTCTTATTGCCGTAGTATCCGAGTGCACTAAGTGACATGACTACATCTGCCATGTTTTTGTTCTCTCGTCCTCTCCCCCCCGGGGAGAAGTGTGTGCAGTGGAGTGGTTTTGGTTTGGAATTGTGTATATATCTATATAATTACATGTTGATCTATGTTTGTTAGAGGAGGCAGGTTGCAGAAGTGCACCTCACCTTGCACCTGGAGCAGGAGGTGGGGAGGTTTGAGATGGTTCTTAGTTCCTGGGGAAGTGTGTTCTACAATGCTGGACCAGACCCCGGAGAAGGCTCTCTGTCCCACAGAGACATGAGGACCGCCCATTAGAGCTGGTCAAAACAACTCATTTTTTCAAACTTTTTTTAAAAAAATTTCCATGGGGGAAAAGAACCCCACAGTTGTTTGAACCTTCAAAAATTCAAAAACTTCTGATGAGCTCCACCAGTTTTGGAGCCCTTCTTAAAAATGGGAGACAGAGAAAACTGGTTAGATAGAAAAAGCTAGATGAGGGTTTCTGGAAATGCTTCTGTACCAATTCAATGCTAAGGGTGAAATCCTTGCTCCATTGAAGTCATTTGCAAACCTCTCATTGACTTCAGTGACCCAGGTTTCACCCTAAGGCCATGAGCCTGCAATAATCCTCATGAGGATACAGGCTTGCAGAGAACTCATTGTAGGATTGAGGCCCAGGGTGGTTTGCAGAACAGAAATTACATTAAGCGACCAGCCCAAGCTAGGGGTTGGGTGAAAGAGGATTTATAGCCAAAATACACGAGACTGTACTTGAGAAGCGGTGTGTGTGAGGAAGGTGAATTGACATTTTGCTTAATGTGATAGAAAGCTTCTAATCCCCCTTGCTTCTCCTTTGACACGTTGCTTATTCTTTCTTTGGTATGTTCCCTACTAGTCCATTCTATTCATTTTTGTTCCTTCTTCCACTCACCACCTCTCTTGCCCCTCATGCACTCTATCTTCGGCTGGTCTGAGGTACAGCACTCGATGGGGGAAAGCGATTTGTTTTGAAAGCCATTTGGAACTGTATTTTCCATTCTTGGAACGAATCCCAGAAGCAAGTAATAAATGTTTCTTTTAATTAGTGAGAGACCCCTGGCCTACCATTAAAATTACCTTCAGCTAACAGGATGCACTTAATTTACTGTTGATTTGCGTAGTCAACAGGGCTGTTGGGTTCTTTCATTAACCCACGAAGAGAAAAAAATCACAAAACAGACTTAGCTCTGCACATTATAGCAGGAGCCATGATTATGACAGCACAGCTGTAGTTAAGGTTATGTCTGTGTTTCTTTTCCACCCATTATTTTCAGGGTTTCTAACTTGACAATAATGAGAGTCACAACATTTAAATTCCTGTGCTTTACCTTAAAAAATTATCCCTCCAGCTCTGTAAACCTGTCTCATCTGTATTAGCTTTCCAAAAATGAATGCATTTGTTAAGCCAAACTACTTGGCTGCTAAGGTAATTTCTAGTAGAGGAAAGCTTACTACAATACTTGCGGCTAGTTTCCGATTGATAAAAATGGTAGACTCCTACCTCTCAGACTTGAACGTAGCCATCTGGTCATACTTCAGAGCCTGGCCCATCCATCATTGAAGTCAATGTCAGTACTGCTTTCCATTTACTTTAAAGGGAGGTGGATTGTGCCCACAGTGGTGACCAGTCTATTTATCTAGGGTCTCACACTGCCTCAGCAATGCCACTTGTAAAAAATAATTAAAGGTAAGCCCCTGTTAGAGCCCCCCGGGTGTGATAGAGTTCACTTGCTCCCTCTCCTAAGTGGCTTTGTAGAGACACCTTAAGACCAGATTTCTTGTGCTCTTTAAGCTAATGGTAGGTGTCTGATCTTAGCGTGCTGGTTACTGGAGCTACCTGGATTGTCAGTGTGCAATACCTATGCCAAATGGCTGAGTGAATATACCAACATTCAACCCCCACGATCTCTAGGACATTAATATTATATTTAAAAAAAAAAGAACCAATGGAGAAACTCATGCTTTATTCCAGGAAAAGAGAAGGTTAAATGAAAAGAAAGGGTAAAGGTAGGAAGCAGGGATGAAAGGGAGAAGGCAGGGTGAATCGAGGGTAACAAATGAGTAAAAAAACCCATCACATAACAATAATCAAACACTCTGTGCCTCAAATAGTCAACAGCCCACAAAGTGAATACACAGATCTACAGGAGACCCAGGGTCTCCCAATAAGCCTTCACTGGGTGGTGGGGTTGGTATTTGGTGGAAAGTTGTGGTATATCTCCCTGAGCAAACAGCAGCCTTCCGGGTATAGTGACTTTCTAGTGTTTGCAAGCTCTGGCTTCCAGTGCAGGGGCGACTTCTCAGGTGCAGCCGGCGGTTAGTCCTCTGCAGTGTAATGCGCCGGCTCTCCTTCCCTCATACAGCAATTGATGGCTGCATCTCCCCATGCTGCTGAAATGCAAATCCTTGTAGCCAGTCTTGCAGGGCTCAGTACACAGGTGTGAGCAGTTCCAGACATATGCAGGCTATCTGGGTCCAGTTGTTGGTTGTCCTGGCATGTCAATTAGGCTCTTGGCTTGGCCCCCTGTGGCTACTCAGGTACCTTAAAGTGTCCTCCTCTTCTCTTCTTTGAGGCATCTAGAATAGCAGGGGGCTACACAAATACTTCAACAGTGGAGGCCTGATTCTCCTCTGACCTTAGGGTGAGTCTGGCATAACTCCAGTGACGTTATCTAGGTCTGATTCTCCAATGCCTTGCCTCTTGTGCAAACATTTAAACTTGTGCAGAAAGGATGCACAACACTCCCACTCTGCTTTTCTCAGGTGTCAATCATTTCTCAAACTTTGTTGTAGGAAACCATGATACAGAGGCCCATTTGTGGTTCACTGCGCTGTGTCAGTAGGCCTGACATACTCACTACCCCTACCACACTAGTCAAGATATATACCCAAAAGGTATAACTCACTGATCATTAATATTTTTGCATGATGTATATAAGTGAAACTCATGGATTCAGGATTAATATTTCTTCCAAGCCTAAAAGATAAGATCTGGATTCCAAACTTCAATCACTCTTCGGCTGCTTGCCATATCCCTAAGAGCTGAGACACGGTATCCTGTCAAATTTCTATCACCACTCAACATCATATGTTACTTTGTTGACTGTTCAGAAAATACACCCCAGTTACACAGATCTGAAGGAATATCAAGGCCTGTGGTTGAATTATTGTAGAATTATATATGGTTTGTCACAGTAATATATTATACTGAGGATTAACTTGCTGCCATCAGGAGCCAAATTGTGTTTAAAAATACACTTTTTAAATCTTTTTTTAACAAATTCCATTAACATCCAATCTCACTGGTTTGATTTACTGTGAAGGCAATGGAGTCTTCTGAACCAGTTTCATATCAGACATAGAATTTGTGCTGCAGAATTTCAGTGGCATTTTAGTCCACTCTGTCAAGGTGGGCAGCCACAAACCATGACACACATTGCTGAGGACTGCAAAATGACTCAACTTCCTGGAGGTCTTCGTGCCTTGAACATTGTGGATGAGAATGCTGTGACTTGGCTTGACCGGATTGTACATGCCAAATAAATAAATAAAACTGCTTCCGAGGCAGGTGTAATAGCCAATCAGTGCCTTAAAAGTTGTGCATAAAAAACAGCTTTCCAGTTTTTAAAATCCTTAGAATAATATTTGTATCCACTGTGGTCCAAGCGGTCAGAAGAAGAATTATTTGAGAACCCCTACAGGGCGGCGGGAGCAGCAAACCAAAAAGAAAAAACCTGCAGGGGCGGCCAAAGCGGTGAAGCGCAAAAAGAAAAAAAAAATTAGATGGAATGCCGCCCTTTGGAATCTGCCGACCCAAGCACGACCTTGCTTGGCTGGTGCCTGGAGCCGGCCCTGCCTCAGGGGACAATAGAGGAATATCTCCGGGAAAGCAGCTTCATGGAATTGCCTTGGAGATGATCTGCCTTTATATATATTTCATGGGATACAAACTGAGAGATTTCCTCTCTATACCTTACCTGAATATTAATACACACATACTCGTCCAGTTATTGAACAGAACTAACCCCAGAAAACACAGAACTTCCCATTTCTGACTCATTCAATTATTTCTAATTTTCTCAACTTGGGGCATGAAGGTAAATTAACAATAGAGGTTGTAGCTGTCAGATACTGTGGTATGTGCAGTGCTGTACCATTTACTTCCCAGCACTAGCTGTCATTCATGTTCTCTTTGTGCAGTAGTGTGTGTGGCTTCATTACTATGCTGATGACCTTTACCAGGCAGATTGTCAGAAGTGATGGTTCCAACTTGAAGATGCCCAAGTCTAGAAATGTTCCATTAACAATGTATGAAGGGCTGGAAGCAGTGAGAAAGGTATCATTTGCTCCAATGTTCTGAAATATTCACAGACTGACAGCTGTTGGGTAGTTTTCTCTCAGAGGTCTATTAAATTTGGGTAGCAGCGAATCAGCTATGAAGAGGAAAGAAAATTATGGACTGTTGTGGACTAAGGTGCTCCCTGAGGCAGATGCTTATACTAATACAACGGTTATAGGGCTGTCTCACTCATCAAGATGCCATGTAAAAATGTAAGCAGTGGGAAGAGGGGGAAATTTAGTCAACTTCCACAAGTCATCACATAGTCATTGGGTCAAATTTGTTCTGGTGCTGGAGCTGAGCCTGCTGTAGAATTGAAGGGGATGGATGGAGCATCTCGCCCCTCCCCACCCAATACTGGGACTGCTGGGAGCCAGGACAGCCCCTAATTCTGGTGAGGCAGCCCTAGAGGCTTCTCTTGTTTATCTCTCCGTATTTGTATGGACCCGGGCAACTGAGGAATAGGGCACAGGACTGTCCTGACCACCTCAGATCTCCTGAATCCCAGTTCTGGTCTCTATCTGTGAGATGACATGGCCTCTAATCATAACAATTCATCTAAATGATGCCTGTTTGACTCTCCTTAACCCACAATTGCCCTATTGTTGTTTTCTTGCTCAGACTTTTTCTACATAATTCCCAACTCAAAAGAGAGAGATGGGAAGGTTCTCCATGCTAGCAACCAAAAACTTGATCACATAAAGAAGAAACACCATCCAGCACAGATCAGTAGTGACCAAACGTCTCCATCATCATCTAACAGCTGTATAGTGACCTGCACAAAATGAGTCAGTAGTCTCATTCCAGATCTAGCATACAGGCCACAAAAACTACAACTGGCATATTTATTGGCAGTCTCAGAAGACGTCAATGGTTGAAGGGATAGGAAGAATGAACTTATTTTGTAGTTTTTCATCCTTGGAAGCTGTCCGTCTGGAATGAAGCACACTAGTAGGGTTAGTAGGAGAGGACCAGCTGGGCCTATCCGGAGAGTAAACATTCCAACACTGTCATTCAGCCACCTTTCACAAGCAGGAATTTCACTTCAAAATACAAAAGGTAGGATAATACAGTGTGAAAATACAGACCGATGAAGAGGGAAAAGGGGGTAGCTAGGCTAGAAAAATAATTGCCAGTTTGACCAGATTTAAAATAGAAAATTGTTTTGCAAGAAATTCAGATTTCATGGCAATCCCAAGTGACTTTCCTCACAACTGATAACTAATCAACATAGCTACTTTAAAAGTTTAGAGAAAATAATGAACTGGCATATATTTATAGTAGAAGCTATTGCAAATTATTTATCCCAAAGTACTTATGTCAGCACCACTTTCTTTCATATAGTTTTAGAGGAAAAGCTGTAAGAAGCTTTATCAGCATAAAACATATTTTGAAATTCATACATTAATAATTGGCATAGCAAAGTCAAATTCCATCTAAGTGGAATGCCGTACCCCTGGTGGATGGTATTTTTCAACAAACTAATGGTTACTCTGTCCTTCTAGGGAGGAAAATCTACTTCTCTTCTGAAGTCAAATCTAATGAAGACAAAGAAGGAAAGCTTTCAGGATAGTGAGGACTTTACAAGAACACAACGAAAACTCTGTAGTATGGGACCCATCTTCAAATGATCTAAGTAAAGCCAATTAACTTAAAATAAGTTAAGGAATTTGGGTGCGTATGATTTCCTGTGATTGAGTTATGCATTGTATTTTCATCTGATCCGGCCCGGCCCAACCCATGCCCACTGAAGTCAATGGAAGGAATCCTATTGACTTCATAGACTTGGATCAGACCCCGTGGAGCTGGGCAAGTATTGTAAGACACTTTCTACAAATATACAAATTAATTTGCATTGACTGTTTTCTCATCCCCCCTGCATTTGCTTTGCACAAATATTCTCGCAAAGATGAAAAGTTTTCTCAAAAAGCAGAGTTTACGGCCTGAGTTTTCAAAGCAAGTGCTGAACTCTTAAACTCCTTTGAAAATCCTACAGCAAGCAAATTTCAAATTCATAATCATAACTATTTTGCCCTGGGGAATCCTAATTTTGACAGTAATGGGATTAGAAATATGCCCCACACCCTCTCTACACAACGGAACCCTTTGGGCAGCCAGGGGCTGTAACAAGTAAAGAAGTCTTAGCATTTTTCCATTGGGAATGTTCTGTTATCATGGAGCTGGGGAAAGCTCTACAGGGCCATGGAACTAATGCAGAGAGAGCGCTGATTTGGGGGGCTGACCCTCTCCTTCTTCCAAAGAGTGAGCAAATCCATTCTCCCCTCCCAACCAGAAGAATATAGAGGAAACTTCCCTGCCCTTGTTTTGTAAAGTCTCACTATAACACTGTTTTTCAGAATGACAGCAGCCTTTTGAATAGCTTATGTTGTCCGAGGCCTGGAATGAATGCCCATTATGCTGACACTGTACACTCCTGCGAGTACGAACCCTGTATCTGACAGTAATCGCTTCTTCGTGTCAGGAAGAAGATGGGAGTTAGATTTCCTGACACTAAATGCATTAGTATTAACATCCAGCAGCTGATGCTTCATACCACCTGAGCCAAACAATCTTCTTTTGACACCGAGAATAAGTCTGCAAGCTTTCTGGTACCCAGGGCAAAGAAACTGATGTCCATTATTTATCTTAAATTCAGTTTATCATCTCCATTGCTGATCATTCCTTTCACATTCTCTGTTTGCTGAAATATAATACTAAGAGCACTGGCTATTTAACCTGCTACGTGTGTGCATCACGTAGACCTTCCAGAGGTTTCACTATTTAAAGGAATCCAAAAGTGCCACCTTCTGGTAAGTTAAAGGTAGATCAGTCTCATCATGAATTCATCCCCACCTGCAGATTTCTATTACATTCTAGCCTCCTCCTCCTTATTTTCAGACTCTCATTCTGTCACGCACTTCCTGTGACATAAGTTTTGAGAAACCAGATTATTTTGGATCAGAGCAGTCCATGTGAATCTTTTTTTTTTTTCTTTTCAGGTTTAGTGATCACCTCCTGAATTTTGTTTTAAGTTCTGCATTGAACCCAAAAATTCAAAGCAAAGGCAGCTTCCAAGTTTTGCCTGTTTTCAAATGAAAGTCATATGGAGCCACCAAATCGTGCAGTGCATGGCAATTCGAGCTGAGATCAAAACTCATATGGAAATTAAAGTGCTTGCAACAGTTCATTAAGTAACCCCTCCACCCATTAACATGAACCTGCCCCTCCCCCCGCCCCCAACCCCACTACTTTTTACAGGGCTGTTTGTAACCTACTCAACTGATGGTCAACTCAATTGATCAAAAGAGAGGTTTTAATCTTTATTATATGTAAGTTGCCTTGTTATTAGAAACCTATGAACTCTCTGACAAATATATTGCCCACCTCCCTTTCTCCTCCACATCCTGTTATTCAGACAGCCTAATCCTGCCTGCCTTCCATTGTGATCTCTTTGGGGAAAGGAAGGTCTTTTTGTTCTGTGATTTAATGCTACTTTTGACTGCATACTAGCCTTTATATTGTAAACTCTTTATAGCATAGACTCAGTGGTTCTCAAACTGTGGGTTGGGACCCCAAAGTGAAGCCCGAGCCTCACCATCCTTGGCCAAAGCAAAAGCCCTAGGGCTTCAGACCTGGGTGATGGGGCTCAGATTACAGGCCCCTGCCTGGGGTTGACGCCTTTGGGTTTGGCTTTGGTCCCCCCGCCCAGGTTAGCAGGGCGTGGGCAGGCTCAAGCCTCCATCCCCCCCTCCTGGGGTCATGTAAAAAATTTTTTGTTGCAATGAAGTTTGAGAACCCCTGGGTAGACCTTATCTTCATGATTTCATCATACATTTTAAAGGTATCTGTCTATTTATCTGTCTTATGGTTTTCTGTGGTGCCTCTTGGTATTTCAGTACTTACCAAGTAGTTTAGACTGCACAGGAGTGTGAATTCCTTGGAACTTTCTGCTCTTCTCTCTTCCTTAGTGATAGGCATTTTCCATGTGTTCCATTCCTATGTTTTTCTCTGCCATCTTAGTTCATCACTGTGCAAATGAGCTGTGCCATAAAACATGCCTCTTACTTAAGGTCTGTAGCCATTGTTGCTGCTAGCAGGTAGTGTCTGGTAGGAAGAGGCAGAGAAATGATGGTTGACCCTCTTTTGCGGTGAATACAGACATGTTCCAAGCAGCCCTTGTGGTCTGCTCTTCAACTGCCACGCCCACTACGTGTTTCCACCGCTGAAAAATTCTCATTCAGTCTAGCACAAATCTCTGCCAAATCTTTTAATCTCTCATTAACACCTACCGAGCCTACATCTGAAATTCTTAATATTTACAAAACCACCCAAAGCCATCTTCACTCTCTTGTGACCTCATCTGCATCAGCCAGGCAATGCCAGCACACACTTATGCCCATCCCAACTACCTGATCCCACCTAGACTGCATGTTTAAGTATTTGTATTTCTACATATTTTCAGCTTGTCCTTTGTCTTAGCCTTTAGTACCCATCCCCATGCAGTCGTCATCCCATCTGTGCAACCTCACGCTATTTCCATTTTCAGAATTCACGTTTCAGAATAAATACCCTGAGTAACTACAAGGCTGCTTGCTAACATTTCTATTAATTATCTTCCTCTCATCCCATCTGCCACCTTTCTGTCGGACCAACCCACCACTCCCAAAATTACAGCATTCACAATTCAAAATAGTCAAATCGGATGTTCTCACCAAAATCTCTAGCATCTGTTCCATCTTCTGTCTCCAACAGGAGCTGCTCATTCCCAGTCTCGTCTCTGCTTTTGCATTATTATTTCAGTTGGAAACTGCAATAATCAATTTTAATCATAAAATGTAGGGCTGAAAGAGAACAGAGGTCATTTAGTCCATCCCCCCTGCGCTGAGGTAGGATTAAGTATCTCTAGACCATCCCTGACAGGTGTTTGTGTAACCTGTTACTCAAAACCTCCAATGACAGGGATTCTACAACCTCCCTAGGTAACCTGTTTCCATGCTTAACTATCCTTATGGATAGAAAGTTTTTCTTAATATCTGACCTTGCTGCAAACCAAGCCAATTACTTCTTGTCCTACCCTCAGTGGACATGGAGAACAATTGATCACCATCCTCTTTATAACAATATTTTACCTATTTGAAGACTGTTATCATGTCCCCCCCCTCAGCCTTCTGTTCTCTAGACTAAGCATTCACAATTCTTTCAACTTTTCCTCAGAGGTCAGGTCTCTAAACCTTTTATCATTTTTGTTACTCTCCTCTGGACTCTCTTCAATTTGTTCACATCTTTCTTAAAGTGTGATGCCCAAAACTGGACACAGTACTCCAGCTGAGGCCTCATCACAGCCGAGTAGGCCTCACCACAGCCATGTCTTACATATGGCACTTCTGTTAATACACCCCCAGCTGTTTTATCCCAGCGATGCTCCTGTTAATACACCCCCAAATGTATAGGTACCCAAGCTTACAGGCCAGAAGTAAAAAAAATTAAATTACAATATTCCTATATTAAAAAATTTCTATGATTTTTATTATTATCTATTTCCTTTATTATTTACATTACAATAGCATCTAGAGGTCCCAGTTGGGACGGGGACCGTGTCGTGCCAGGCAACGTACAGAAACACCATAAGAGAGAGTCCCTGCTCTGAGGAACCTTCAGTCTAAATAGACAAGACAGACAAAGGATGAGAGAAATTACTATCCCCATTATGAACTCCTGAGCTCCAGTCCAGGACCGTAACCACAAATCAACCTTCCTCCCTTGCCATGCCTCTGTCTCAGAGTCTGAAAGCTGTTTGATGCATTTTTAATAATGCTATTAAAAATAATAAAAAAAAAAACCCACAACATTTTCACACCTACCTGGTTTCTCTCATTTATTCCCCTTTATATTGGGTTTCAATCAATGTTTTATTTATTAGACTTCGAAGAATAAATACAAATTTCTAAAATGGTAACTATTAGTGACTTGGCACATTGTGTTGTTGTAACTGTTTAACTTCACCCTCCAGTAATCTCTTCAAATCCCAGTGCACGTTTTTCTCTCTCACATGAGTTCTCCCAGAGTTACCTCTGAGCCCGAGCCTGCCTAAAGCTGATTAGTCATCCCCAGACAGGTATATGGGTGATTCTGACAGTCTGAGCAGACTAAAGAGACTGCTTCCCTTATGAGAGCCTATCTACCTGTCTTGGGATCACCTGGGTGGGTCCTCACCTGTGGATGGGCTGAACCCTGCTTGAATGGCATGAGGCCTATCATAATATCTGCAGGTAACTGCCCTCTGATGATTCATCATGTTCTCTGGCTAAGGGATGACTCATCAGGCTTAAGCAGGCTCAGAGGTAACTTGGGGATGTTTCATCACATGCTCTACCTATGCTCCCCTGAAGTCACTAGTCAAAATCACGTATCTTCTTCAATACCTTGGTTCCCTTGCAGTCCTTGCTTTTAAGTAGCTGGTTGGCATGGTTTGTCCTCTTCTCAGTTGGCTCATCCTCTGATTCATGAAGGATGGAATATTTGCTGTTGTCTAGGGTGAGAGGCTCCATACAGATTACCCTTCTTGCTTTGTTTGTTACCACACACTTAACCTTTTTTCTTCTCCCTCCCATCTGGGGTCTCAACTTACAGAGGACACTGAGTGCTCTGATCTACCCAGTTCAGCTTCTTTCCACGTTCCCCTTCACAGTGTGCATGTATATATAGCCCTCCTGCATTTCATGCATAAATAGATAGCTTGTACATCAGATGCCTTGGACCCATTAGTAGCCATTCTATTGACCAGAGCCAACACTCATTGGAAATAATAGGAAGTTTTTCCATTAACATCCATGGGCACTTGATCAGGGCCTTTACACCCCCTCCTTACTGCTCAATCCTACTCCTACTTTCTTTTTGAACTACTATACTCCCTTGTTTGGGCTGATTAGGTTCTCAGGACTCCAGCTGTCTCAGCTCTCCCTTCTCATTTGTTTTCTTTGTGGCTCTAATAAATTAGGTGTAAACTTAGCTTTGGAACAAAGCAGTCATTTATTCATGCACTACTAAGCCTGGTGTGTTTTACTGAAGATAATTAATGAGCCTAAAATCCACTGCCTGGGGAAAGTGAAGGGGGGCTGGCTGGGATCTGTTTAATACAAATATATCTAATAATGTTTATTGACCTAGTAGCTGCTAGACAGATGCTTCATCTTCGGCTATGTTTAAATTCTTCCCCAAGCAAAAACCCATTTTAAAATGAAGTTAGTATGACAAACAATATGAACCAAACACTTTACTTATCCTGATATAAAATAAACCGTGCATACAAAATATATTGTCCTGGTATAAGAGAGACCACACACAATGGATTCAGATATCTACCTTACTTAAATATTTTCTTCACACTGACTTCCCGGTGATTTATTTTCCTGTTGGCCACAACAAATTAAATGCCAAATGTGTTTATCTTATGCATTTTCAATAAGAGTAACTAGCCTCCTATTGCAGTTTAAATAACGTTGCTGGCAAAATACCTTTTGATGGATTGTATGGATAAAATACCAGCTGCAAAGATAAAAAAAGAAACAGCAATTTCCATTTCCCCCCTTAATTTACCGAAAGACACATGAATTAAAGGAATCTTTTTGAGATGTGTAGGTTCCACACAAGGGGGAAAAAAAACTATTTATGAAGTATCCTCACTTCCTTCAAATCCCTCCTAAGAACTCCCTTCTGCCAGCTTGTCTATGAGAAGTACGAAGCAGTGGAAAGGTAACCCTGCCCTATTGATTAACCATGTGATCTTATAATAGTCGCCCGGGTCCTTCCTTTACTTCTGTATGGAAAGCTGGAGTCACCCCAGGCTGAGACCAAATTCGACAACAGGAGCTGAGGGGAACATTGGAACTCCTAATGCCTCTGAGGGGAACATTGGAACTCCTAGTCCAGGGGTTCTCACACTTCATTGCACCATGACCCTCTTCTGACAACAAAAATTACTACATGACCCCAAACTGAAACCTGAGCCTGCCAAGCCTTTCTGCCCTGGGCGGAGGGCCAAAGTTGAAGCCCAATGGCTTCAGCCCCAGGTGCAGGCACCTGTAACCTGAGTCCCACCACCCGGTCTGGATCCCTTGGGCTTCGGCCCCAGGCAGTGGTTTGGCTTCAGCCCCGGGCCTGAGCAAGTCTAATGCCAGCCCCAGCGACCCCATTAAAATGGGGTTGCAACCCACTTTGGGGTCCCAACCCACAGTTGGAGAACCGCTGTGCCTAGTCCATTATCCAGCCCCTCCGCTGGCACTACAAGGCATGTGGAACACAAATCCAGCTGGTAGTATTAGAATACACTTTGTATATTAATGTTTCCCAGTAATGAAATTATTTGCCCACCAGTCATAATGGGATAAGCTGCCGAAGACCTTTTCTATCTTCTTGTATGTTAATTTCACAAAAAAATTACAACAATTAACTACATTCCTCCTGAGGCTTAAACGGAATAGGAAAAAAAAGAAAGAAAGACTCAGTCCATGGGCCAGCAACTCTGCCCCCAGAACTTGTCATTTGTATGGCAGATGCACAAGTTTGGTGGGTCTATGGATTTCTCTAACTACAGAGACATCATAAGATTATATACAGCTCTACAACCCCCAGGGAGACCCTGCACACCTGCTGCCAGCAATTTCAGATGAGTATGTTCTGTTAGGAGTCAGCCGAGGTTAGAAAGATGCTTTATTGTAATGAGATGTTTATAGCTGAGCCGGAGACGAGCTACTGTATCTCCTGTAACGTCTCTCGCTCTTGGCAGACTTAAAATTCGCAGAAGCAAAGAAGCAAGGGAGCCTGCCAGAGAGAAGCACTGTGCTTTTTCTATTGTGCATATAGTTCTGCTGCCGCTTCAGGCAGGGCTTATTTCTATGAAGTTTAGATTTTAGTTACTTTAGGTGACACAACTCTTGTGTCTCCATGAAATACATTGAAAGAGAAGCCAAACAAAAGAGTAAAACACCAGCAACATCCTGGGCCTGAGCCACTGATGGGTTACTCTAGCTTTGGGGTGGTGTAACACCTTTGAAATCACCCCCGTAAAAATGGAGTAACCTGAGCATAGGAATCAGGCCTATAATATGCAGGTGTGTGATGATGCAGACCAGGCATCTTAATGCGGCTAACTAAGGACCAGATCCTCAGGTGCCTGAACATCTTTGAAGATCAGGGCCTAAGTGATTTGACTATAGAGGACTGTAGCAGGGCGGTCACCCCCCACTCCGGCCCTGAAAGGGTTAACGGCCAGCCTTTGGAGAGGGCTGGGGGTGAGAGCCAGTAGGAAAAGGCTGGGAGGCAGCCAATCAGGGCCAGCTGGTCCCTATAAAAGAGCTGCAGGGCCAGAAGGCAGGGAGTCTCTCTTCAGCCTTGGAGAGAGAAGGGCCTAGGAGCCTGGGAGCTCAGGGTACCGGAAGCAGAACAGTGCTGGGGAAAGGCAAGAGGAGCTGGGAAGTTCCAGCCTGGCAACTCCCCAGGCTGAGGCCTTGTGCAAGGCCTAAAGAGGTACCGGGGCTGCGGAGGTGTAGCCCAGGGATAGGCAGAGGCAGCTGGTCCAACCCCCTTGCCAATGATGAGTGGCCATTATGGACTGCAGTCTGCCCCAGAGAGAAGGGGCTACATGACGGCTGGCAGTAGCCACTGAGGCAAGGTGGGTGTAGAGGGCTGGGGTTCCCCTGGGAGGGGAGACCCAGAGTGTGGGGGTACTGCAGGGTCTGGGGGTACTGCGGGGTCTGGAAGGGACATGGGGCCTGAGGCAGGTGAGACACCAGCTAGCAGAGGGCGCTCCGGGCTGGACAAGAGCTAATTCCCAAGATGACCAGCAGGAGGCACCATGCCAGTGAGTCCTCAACTCTGCTACAAGGACCAACACAAATGGCAGCAGTTAATGGAGGCTTTAAGCATTTTAACAAGATTTCTACTTATAGAATATGTAGAATTGATACATCTTACTGGAAATGTAACTGCTCACAAGACAGAAATGTGTTTTAAAGGCTATATATAGGGACTCAGGTTAAGGAGAAGGAACTTGAAGAAAGGAGGTAGAAAGGGAAGAGGAGGGAGGGAGAGTGACTCAATTTATAATGCACTAGTGTCATGGACGGGGATAAAAGTTTTACCCAACTAGTGTTATTGCTAGCAGCCACTGTTTAATTCTTCCTTGTAGAGAACAAAAGTGACAGAGACTTAATCAACACAGGCAGGGCTGAAGGACCCAGAGATAATATTCCTGTACCTTGCTGCTGGGCCCTAGTGGGGGAGAAGGAGGAATGGTCTAAAGTAACTAAACAAGGACTCAGTTGGGTAAATTTCATTCAGAGCTGTTCCATTTAACTGTTTAAATAAAAGGAACATTTAGACTCTGCTGCCTAGCTGGAATAACCAGGGGTGAAAGTAACTTAAAGGACTTACCAGTACTCCAGAGTCCTTAGGATGGGGTGGGGCCTCAACTGGAAGAGGCGTGGCCAGCTGCTGCTGGTAGCCCCAGGCCCTTTAAATTGCCACCAGGGGAAGCCGATCCGCCCTGGTACGGCGCACCGGACTCTTACGGGCTTACTTTCACCTATGGGAATAACCCTAGAGACAAATCACCTCTGTGACAAACCCAGAGAGGGGCTGGACTCTGGTGGCAGCAACAAAAATATACTGGTGCTCACCTGTTCCCAGGATCTGGCCCTACATTTACACATTAAAACAAATATGTATTACAGTTTCCCGCAAAAGGTTTTGAAACTTTTTTCATTTCAGAAAGCTTTTGTTTGGGAAACTTTTGAAATTTCATTTTAAAACAAAATTTGATTCAATTTTTTTTTATTTTACATTATTTCATGGCAGCAGCAGTTGTAATGCATAATATGACATGTCATTTCCTATCATGATGTCATATTATGACATAATCATCAAAATAGTCTATTTTATTTTTAAAGTTGAGCAGTTGCTACTTATTATCGCTTGAAACATCATATCTTATTTTCTTATTGAAATGGCTTGTTTGTGTTGTACTGAAAAAGTTTGACACTTGATACTTTCCACAAGAAAATAGTATAAGCACTCAGTGTACTAAGTAGAGGAGCAGCTATTTTCGATAGCTTGGAATAATTTTTCTAAGGTAACATCAGGATTTTGAAAACAGCTGCTCCTCTAATTAGTATATTAAGTGTTTCTTTACTTGTTTAAAGTGTCGGACTGTTTTACAACAGAACCAGGAGGCACTTTATCTAGAAAATAAGTTCAATGTAATGTAAAAATAAAAGATCTAGTCTTACACGACCAACAAAGTGAATAGCAAACATGGGCATCCTTTTATTTTTTACAGATTTAAAAATTTTATTAAAGCTAATGTTAAAATTATATAATACATAGGTTGAGAAAAGAGTGTCTGTACATCTGGGTATAGTGGTTAGATTATCCACAAATACAGTGTTTGTTTTAAAAGTCAAATGATACATATAGTACATAATCAGCATATATCAATGAGTGAAGATTGTCCCTCAGTAATTGAGAATTAGGGTAGGTTGTCCGTTTAGAAAATACAATCTATCAAGAAAGTATTTCAGTTACTTTCCTTACTGCACTTCTCATTTGAACTCCAGCTCATCCCTCCTGGTATTGCCGATGTCTGGTGATGTGTTCTATGTAGATGTCCCTTGACCACCTGATGGTGTCCGACACCATGAGCTACTGCATCAGCCGAGCGTAGCACTGACCGATTCCAGGGCTGCCCGGAGGGGGGCAGGGGGGGCAAGTGGGGCAATTTGCCCAGGGCCCCGCAGGGGCCCCCCCAAGAGTTTTTTCAGGGGCCCTGGAGCGGGGTCCTTCACTCACTCCGGGGGTCCCGGAAAACTCTCACGGGGCCTGGGACCCCGGAGCTTCTTCCGCTCCGGGTCTTCGGCAGCAGTTCAGTGGCGGGGGGGGGGGTCCTTCCGCTCCGGGACCCACCGCCGAAGTGCCCTGAAGACCCGCGGCAGGGGGTCCTTCCGCCCCGGGACCCGCCGCCGAAGTGCCAGGTCTTCGGCGGCAGGGGCCCCCTGCCGCCGAAGACCCCAGGCCCCCTGAATCCTCTGGGTGGCCCTGACCGATTCTGCATTCTCTCAACATTCACTCATTATGAGGTATGTCCAACAGACCCAAACTGGAAAATTCTCACATTTTCATATGGTCAATTTAAGGCAGGAGTTTGCCAACTGGAGATGGTACTTAGTGCAGATTTTGCTCTATTCCATGTTCTCTGCTATATCCTAATGGACTCCTTTTGAGACTAGCAGCACTTAATTGTTCTATCTGCATGTCTCTCCTGGAGGTGGCATTTGAGTGGTGATTAACCGAGTTCCTCCCCGCTAATCAGTCAAAACTCTTGGTGGGTGAACAAATTAAAGTGACTGGCTCCATGGCCACCCATGAG
Source organism: Trachemys scripta elegans (assembly GCF_013100865.1). Classification (NCBI taxonomy): domain Eukaryota; kingdom Metazoa; phylum Chordata; order Testudines; family Emydidae; genus Trachemys; species Trachemys scripta. The sequence continues at coordinate 10,436,097 of NC_048305.1, forward strand.
GTTGAATCTGCATTATGCTGCTGTGAGTGATGCAGAGTAGGCAGTGGTAAAAATCCACCTCCCCGAGAGGTGGTAGCTAGGTTGACAGAGGAGTTCTTCCGTCAACCTAGCACTGCCTACATGGGGACTTAGGTCGGCTTAGCTATGTTGCTCAAGGGCATGGCTTTTTCACATTTCTGATTCAACACAGCTGCATTGATTCCTCTGTAGACTAGCCCTAAATTAAACTGAAGTAAGTGTGTCCACACAGCCTATGGTACTGGTTTAACTGAATTACTTTACAATCACACCTTAATTTAAGCTAGTGCAGCCGAGCACGTAGACAACCTTTCTGTCACAATTCTTTTCTGGAGCTTCTCCTGAGGAGAGCAGTTATGGACCATCCTTTCTGCAAGGCTGATAAACTCTCAATCTGTCTCAAAGAACATAACTTTTTTAATGGGCTTTTGGATTCCTGATCATCATAAGAAGTTCTAAGGAGGGTTTGGGTTTTTACATTTCAATAGCCATTTAAGCTTCTTTTCTTTATACAGAAATGGCTTTGACAAGAAGATTCCAATATAAAAACCATACCTTATCAAATAAAAGTTCCACGCAAAGAGCTCCTTATGAATACATAGTAAATAGAAAACCTAGTAATCTGCTTTGACTAAGGTACATAAACACAAGCGAATAACAAAGCTGGAATGAAGATATGTCATACACAACTCCCATATGCGTCTCTAAGAGCTGCAAGCATAAAATGGTTCCCTCATTTAAATAAACAATTTCCCTAAGACTTGCTTCTCACTTGATAACATTAAAGGTACTGAGATTTAAACTTTCCTAGAGCTTCTTCCCATTGACATATGCATGAAAAACTCCTCTAATTAAAAGAGAAAAAATAATCTTCACTTTGCTTTTCATCTATGCATATTTCCAAGCTTCATTCTAATGAATTATTGTATTCATCTCAGCCTAGAATCTCTGCTTTATGACATCTCTGGGACTAAAGCCATTAATGGTTAACCACTGAAATCTCCCTGTCAAGCTAAGGATTAGGGGAAAACCCATACTCCCCAGCTCACTGAAACAATGTTAAAGCCTTTATGAGCTTCTACTTCCTGCTTTCTGACACCACCAAAGACCATTCGATGCTGGGGTTGGCAGTGGTTCATAACTGGCAGCCCCAACAAGGCCTGAGGTTGCAGCTGTTTAAAGTACTGTGGAGACTCCAAAGAGGCATAGAGGGGCTATCTAAGGTAAGGTACTCTGGCCTAGGGCAAGCAGCTGATAGGACATCTGTCAAGGTTCCTTCCCCACTCTGAACTTTAGAGTACAGATAGGGGGACCTGCATGTGAACCTCTAAACTGAATTACCAGCTTAGATCTGGTTTTGCTGCCACCACTCCCAAGTACTGACTCCCTTCCCTGGATAGCTTTGAGAGACTTCTCCACCAATTTCCTGATGAACACCGATCCAAACTCTTGGATCTTAAAACAGGGAGAAACTAACCATTCCCCCTCCTTTCCACCACCAATTCCTAGTGAGTCCAGATCCAATCCCCTTGGATCTTAAAACAAGGAAAAATCAATCAGGTTCTTAAAAAGAAGGCTTTTAATTAAAGAAAGAAAGGTATAAAATCATCTCTATAAAATCAGGATGGAAAATAACTTTACAGGGTAATCAGATTCAAAGAGCCCAGAGGAACCCCCTCTAGCCTTAAGTTCAAAGTTACAGCAAACAGAGGTAAACCCTCTAGCAAAAGGTACATTTACAAGTTGAGAAAACAAAGATAACCCTAACACACCTTGCCTGGCTGTTACTTACAAGTTTGAAATATGAGAGACTTTTTCAGAAGATTTGGAGAGCATGGATTGATGTCTGGTCCCTCTTAGTCCCAAGAGCAAACAACCCCCAAAACAAAAAGCACAAACAAAAGCCTTCCCCCCACCAAGATTTGAAAGTATCTTGTCCCCTAATTGGTCCTTTGGGTCAGATGTCAGCCTGGTTACCTGAGCTTCTTAACCCTTTACAGGTAAAAGGATTTTGGTGTCTCTGGCCAGGAGGGATTTTGTAGTATTGTACACAGGAGGGCTGTTACCCTTCCCTTTATAGTTATGACAACATCTGTAGGTAGAAGGATGAGGAGTTGGGCAGTCCTAGAACTTCATGAATAGCATGTCTGAGATCACAAAGACACAAATACTCTTGGACCAAGGTCAACATTTGCAAATGCTGCTAAATCCAAACCCACTCTGATTTTAGGTCAAGTTTCTAAGCAGACCTTTTTCACAGCCACCCAGACAGGTCTTTTAAATCTCACATTTATATAAACTGCTGAAATGGAAGCGTCATATGTAAACACTGGCCTCTCAACACCAATTTTTCTGTTCCTTTCTAAATTTGTTCTGCCACGATGAATTACCCTTGTAAGCCTTTCCCTCCAAAGCTCCAGAACAGTCATACAGTTTAAAATGTCAAGTCTGGCTTGGAGGCTAAGAGATTTCATTGTGAAGTAAACACATAAATGCAAAGAAGCTTGTTCATTAGGACTCACATATCTGGAAAACTCCTTCCAAATGTTCTCAGTAAGGAAATAAATTAGGACAAGAAATATATTGTAGAATGATGTCCCCTTAAATGTTGTTGTAAAAGAATCGTGTAGCACAACTATTAATGACACTTTTTTGTGACAGATACTTTGAAAACTCAGTTCACACTCTTTGCTCTATAAGAAAGCCTTCCACAGCAATACAAGTGTAGGGCCATAGATTGGGGCAATCCATATTGTCTAGAATACCAGAATACACAATTTGCAAACTGTACAAAGAAAATAAGGTAGAATAGTTGCAGGTTTTATCTGTTGCATAACCATACCCTCATTAGCATCGTGAGTCACTTAGCATTATTTTTATAGCATAACTCCTTCTAGCATCAGATGCACACTGGGTTATCTCCAAGTACAAAATTTAGATGCAAATTCTTGTGGGCTGAAATTGGAGCTGAGCAATTGTGCAAAAGATTTTTCCGCACACATTTGCTGTCATTTTCAAATGATTTCATTCTGGTCACCTGCCTGCCCATTCTCTTATTGTGAGTGTTTGAAGCAATCCAGTCGTGTCTGAAGAAACCACACTGTAATTTTGGGTGCTTCTCATTGGGGAACACAAAAATATTAATAATTAAAAAAAATGAAACTTAACTGCCCAGCTAGAAATAATTTGAGAAAATTGTAATCTGCTCCTGGATGTTCTGCGAACAAAAAGATGCTGAATTCATCAGATATCTGCAAATTATTCATTCAGCTCTGGGTGAAACATTTAACTGGAGATCTGCAGAATTCTACCTAAAAACTTAGTTCTCTCCTCTGTACTGCTGATGCTGGCACTTCAAATGAGGCAGTTGGACCCAAAGGGGGCATTTTTAAACACAATATGCTATTTATTCCTTTTTTTTTTTAAAGTTTTACTCAGTGTTGGATCAGAAGTTACTTTTGCCTATTTGGAATAACATACTCTCTGCATGACTGGATCCTTGCATTTTTACACATATAAATGTATAGGTCCCATCGCAAATATGAGCCCTCAGAAATATTATGTGGATCCCTGGGGACCTGTGAAAAAAATCTCATATTTTGGCATCTTCGGATAGATTTAATCCTGCTCCCACATGTCACATGGCATTTAAAGTGGAACTATACTCATGTTTTTATTCAAATCACTGCTGTAAAATTACAAAAGATAAGTACTACCTTTCAGCATGAATAAACTCAAATACACACTAAAAATAATTCTGCATTAACTTCTGAAGTTTCTGGCTTCTGAAATGAGTAAATGGGCACAGTTTTCTATTACATGCTTTACAAAATCAAACGTCAAAAAATTCAATAGAATGAAAATTGCTTATCCTAAGTGTGAATTTGCAGCATTTTGAGACACATGAGGTATTTAATTTAAACTATTGTTAGATGTACATTTTTCATTTCTTAAACTCTTAGCTGGACCCAAGGTAGCACAACTTTTGAAGATGATACATTCACTCTGTGGCTGGATTACATTAATATTTTAGGAGATGGACAAATGTTTAGACTACAGTTTGGGAATTGAGGGTGTGAGTCTCTTGCTGTGTTAAATGGTACTTTATTCTATGTGCTCCCATTGACGCCAGAGTAAGGAGCAACCCAAAGTGAATAAGCGAGGTCGAATTATAAACCCATTGTAGGGTTAGATTGTAATTTTGACTCCATTCCCACGCAAGAGAGTGACTGGCTCCAGTAAGATCCCCCTTTGCCCCTTTCTGCCTCCCAGACCAGCTACCCAGATTTTGGATTCAGGCACAGAAGGTCTGTCCACGCAACATTTTGGAGTGAGCCTCCCAACCTGGGCCAACAGATTCAGGTTAGCGAACTTAGCGGAGCTCATGCTTGTGCTCTAAAAACAGTTGTGGAAACAGCATTTTGAAGTTGCAGCTCCACATCCCCTAGGCTTCAGAGCCTGAGCCACAACTTCAAAGCTCCAAAAGGCTGTGTAGACATATCCTCAGAGAGGCTACTCCCCAGAACAAGTGGGTGTGGAATAGGGTGACCAGACAGCAAGTGTGAAAAATCAGGATGGGGCGGGGCGGTTAATAGAAGCCTATATAAGAAAAAGCCCCAAATATCCGGACTGTCCCTATAAAATCAGGACGTCTGGTCACCCTAGTGTGGAATAGGCAGAGCATGGGCCTGCACTAAATTACTGCACATGCACACACACACCCATGCTGGTTCAGCTACTCTGCCAAGGGGCCATGCTCGCTTCCCACACCCCATTCACTGGTCAGAACAGCTGAGCTAGTGGAAGGAAAGGTAGGTAGTAATTTACTGCTGGCTTATTCCAGTGGTAAATTGCTACCCCCTGTGGAACAACGAAGCAAGGGAAGAATTGTGCCTCAGAGGGGTATCTCTGACTCACAGTGTCTCCTGGTGATGCTCCTGGGTTGGTGCAGTTTTCGCATCACCTCTTGCTCAGGGCTGAGCTTAACATCACCATCTGGCCTAGAGAGGTTTAATTTTATTATAATGGCAGAAGCTGTGGCCCCCACTAATGCCAAGGAGTTTATTATACTTATAATATATTATACACCGATTTTTTAAAAAAATAAAATAGTCACATTATGATCAGGATTAGGCAGTGCCGAGTGATCTCCCAGGGCCAATATTCAGAGATGGGAGGGGGGAACCCATCATTTCTCACAGACAGGTAATCATTTGGAAGGGGGTTACCTTTTTCTCCCTAAATTTTGAAGCAGATTTTCACCACTGAATCACCTTATTATTTTCAAAGAGTCTGTTTGCTAAAGTTTTCCAGAAGGATATTGGCAACTGCAGATAGTAAAACATATTCAAATTGAATACAGTGGATTAGGATATTTAATTCCTAAAAGAAATACAGGACAGGCAGTTTCTGTATGCAATACCGAGTTCTGCTAATCCCAAGCAAAGCACTATGGTACGGAGCAGGCAAAGCTTAAAACAAAACAAAAAAAGACATTATATGCCAAGCAAAGAAAGCTAGAAAATTTATTGCAAACTTTGGCTTCACTTCATTCAAAACACTGAAGACCAAGAAGCTTCATTGCAAAATACTATGAAATAGAACATTTGGGTTGTACTGTTAAGCAATCAAAATGCCACAACCTTAACTCACCCCTCTTCTTCATATGCATTCTTTAATTAACTGATCACAAGCTATTTTCAAATAATACAATATAATATCATGTGATCTTTCCACTCACCTTAGATACATATCTTAGAGTATGTGAATGTGCAATGAAATTCTTTATTGTAATACATATGCACAAGGGCACATGCAACCTTAAGCATGGTGTTTTGTGACTTTTAAGTCACAGCCTTTTGTGACTTTTAAGACTCAACTTCATTGAGGGAATTAAATGTTTACTAGGGGAAGTGGTAAATTCATTATTGCTTGTAGCCTTTAAATCAGTAGTGGATGGCATTCTAAAGGATATGCTGTCCAAACAAAAAAAATTTTAGTTCAACAGCATCATTTTCATATCGAGGAAGAACAACAACTGTAAGTGCGTAATTTTAATCAAAACTCTTAGGGCCAAATTCAGCCATATTCCTGGGTGCTACAACTCCCATTGAAGACAAGGATTTGCCCTGGCATTTGTAGGGCAGTCCTGAGGAATTAGAAGCAGATTTTCAGGAGAGCTCAGCAACCGCAACTGAGCTCAGGGATGTGGTCATGGGGACTTCTGGGTGCTAAACACTTTTGCGTATCTGTCCCCCATAGTTGAATCGGCTAGTGGCCTGAACCAACTTCTACTTAAGTCAGTAGGAGCTGGGATGGGCCCTAGGTAAGCTGAAGGCAAACACACATTTTGCAAAGCCAGTGGGAACTAGAAGGTATACTTTGTATGTAATAGTAATGGGCCAGATCTCCAGCTGGCGTGACTCTACTTGACTCGATTGGCTTCAGACCTAGGGAAGTAGGTTGCTTAACACATGATGACATCCAGTACTGTTCAGTATTGGTGGGCTTTTCAAGCATTCAAGCATTGGCCTAACTCTCTGTGCCAGTTAAAGTTAATGGGAAAACTTTCATCAACTTCAAAGGGAGCAGAGCTGGGTCAATGCGGAGTGCTTTAGACAATCCCACCCTATATGGTCACATACTTCCCCTGTTTGGATATTGCTCTTAGCTAAGAATGCTTCAATATTTCCATTACAAACTTCCTTTATTCTGCCAAATAACTCCTTCTGATATAATAAGATCTTCACTGTTCCATTGGCCTCGCTTCAATCACTATAAAGCTAGCCATGGGAGAATTTGATTTTTAGTGTGTATAATTTTGACAGATAGCGATATTTATTTTTAACACTTTTTCACAGTTGTGAGAATTATAGGCAGGGTCAGATAGGTTTTCAATGACTGTAAATGTTGAGATTCAAAAGTTCCACTTTGTAACTGTTAAAACACAAATTGTCAACATTACATTCAAAAGATACAAAGTAAACATTCTGAAACCAAACTTCAGTGAGATCTCAGGCAAAATAAGAAAATGCTGCTTATCTGTATATTTCGATTATTATCGATGGAAATATTTTTCCATCAGTTTGGGTGCATATGGCGAAGTTGAAGTTTAATGACCTTTACCGATAAAAAATCGAATCCTTCCAAGCCTATGTATAGTTCTTCTTATAGGAAGAACATTAATTCCCCAAACAGGTTTTCTGGCTCCTCTTCTACACTATAAGCACATCCAGGAAATCTTAAAATACAAGGGTTTTCTGGCAACAGAGAATCACCTTCCATCACAGTTTATTTTACACTGTTTACATATTTTAGTAGAACAGGATAATTTTATGTCTCATGTAATACAAACAGAGTCATTACTAACTGTGTCATGTACCGTATATTCCTTAGGATGTTTAATCTCTAATGCCCTGCTTATCTACACAAAATCAAGACCCAGCCCACCCAACCTGGATGCAATAATAATTAAGGTACAATTATGAATTCCGATCTGTTGTGTGTGTTACTTCCTACTGTGTCTCCGGCATGGAAGAATATTTAGGATCAGAACAGAAACTTCAGTTTTGAAGCAAGATTCCCAGGCGGAAAAGAAAATCTGCTTTGCAGTCATCCAGTAGCGTTATTTAGAAACACTGGACCACATACATAAAGGGTCTGAATTTTGACGACTGGAGATGAGAGCACAGTGTCAGGACTAAGTTCTTCAATAGAGGGCTCTGCCACTGGCCCTGTAAATCACTACCGCTGATGATTGCCTGTGAGCTTATATAGTGGGAGCTAGATTCCTGGAGTCCAAGTGTCTACATTAGAAAACACACAATCTCAACTGGTGGCTTTACTGGAGGGTGGAATAGACAGGGAGACTGAACTGACCCCCAATCCACCCCCATAGGACTAGGAGCCATGCTTCGGGATGGAAGTTGGCTCTCATTTATTTTCTTTTGAAGATGAGAAGTATATGTGTGACATTTACTTACATACACTGTCTGTGTTGCAAGAGGGAACTGAGATATTAGAACTTTCAGTGCCAGAAAGCAAACATTAAAAGGAACTACTTTAAAGGCACAGTGTCTAATTTCCACCATAAAAAGAAAATGTAAATTAACCATAAAGTGGTTTGTCACTCATTGTAAACTAATTAATCACTCAAGCAATCAGCATCTCAAAGTATGAAAAGAGGGCGATTCTCCATAATCACATCCCGGGCCCACCACTTCTCCCATGTCTTTTCTATGCATTAGAGGCTTTGCAGCTGGTTTATATATACAACAAAGTTCCCTGAAGCAGGAGAGTGGATAGGAGACCACAGATCTGCTCTACACAGAGATCTTATATCAGTATAACTATTTTGGTTAGGGTGTGAATGTTTTTTTGTTGTTTGTTTTTTACTGACAGTTATATCGGTACAAACCTAGCGTATATCTACACTGGCAAGTTTCTGCGCCACAAGTTATATCACTTTTCTTAAAATACTGAATTTAAACCGCTGTTGTGTGTCCACACTGTGCTCCCGATGCTGGAGTGCATCCACATTAGCAGCTCTTGCAACGGCAAAGAGAGCAGTGCATTGTGGTAGCTATCCCACTGTGCAACTGCCCGCAGGGTGCTTTGGGAAGGGTTTGCAATGCCTCATGGGGCAGGCATAGCGTCACATGATGCATAGCTTCAGACTCTCAAAACCCATAGTGAGGTACGGAGAATGTGTCATTGGGTATCTGATTGCATCTCCATAATCATCTTTAACTCTTGAGAGGTATATTAATGAAGATGAGGCAAAGGAGTTACATGTACAAATTCTATGTGCACCAGTCTTCAACTGAGCCAGAAACAAGAAATATTCTCTCTTGTCATTCCTATTTTGCTACATTTCTCTTCCCTGGCTCACTTTTCAGTCTAATACAGAGTCTGACAGAATGACTCACAAGGGAAACTGATACTAAATAGTTCCTTTCGGATTCAGACCCTTCTCTTTGGAATCCTGAGCTGAAGAATTCTCCAGGCACCAGCAGTCCTGAGTTTGGGGGAAGGTAATGACAGAATTATTTGTGAGCAAACAAAGAAATGGGTCAGAGCTCCGCAGGAGAGGCAGATTGTCAAATTAAACTATGAAGATGCATAGCTTCTGGAGATTGTTGCATTCATTTTGTTTAGCCAAATGGAGTCCATATTTTAAGTAAAATGAGGTAGGAATAATTCCTGGGTCAGCCTGGTGTTTTTATAACGGCTCGTGTGAGGAGAGTTATTGCACTAGATGTAGAAGGAGTTCATTGTTTTGTGATTTTATTCATTGGCTGCACGAGTTTGCTCACTCGGGAGATACTTAGTAAATTACAATATCTTGCAGAAGCAAGCACTTTATTTGTGACATTGTCCCTGGCTACCCAAGAAACCACACCATGATCCCGAAGTCTAATATGGTGTCTACCTCAGACTCACAGGAGAGATTATTTTCTCTCTCACAAAGATCAAACATTAAAGGTTGATCAGTTAAAAATAAACCAAAACAAAGCTCTCCCGAGAGCCCCATGCAGTGCCGACCATCATTCCGTACATCTGAATGCCCTTTCAAGTTGTTTTGATTCATCTCATTTTTTATCTCCTATTGTACTTCAAAAAAAATCTATATAAATAATGTAACCTATGGAGGGGTGGCTCAAAAGTGACCCTGTGGACAAGTTATTTTGCAAGATTTAGATAACAAATCTGCCAGGGGCTTCTCTTGTTTCTTGCAGCTCAAAGAAGCCCTGAAAAATGAGAAGTGAGCCCGCCTCAAATCTCCCCACAAAAGGCCTAGATTAAAAGCAGATCACTGAAGCAGTGGCATGTGACAGTGTTAAGACAGATAGAGTAATGTATTTTGGAGCAAATGATTATATAGTTAAGAGCAGGGCCTTAGGAAAATGGTGCCCTGGGCAAACGTATTTTGGTGCCCCTGGCCCCCGCTGCCTCCCCATCCATCCCCCCATAGCCTCCAGACACTGCTGACTCCTCCACATTGCCCCAAGCTCCCTTCCACAGCCTCACCCCCCAGGACAGCCCCACTCCTTTCCCCTTGACATGGTGGCTGGAGAGCGGTGGTTGCTGGCCAGGCACCCAGCTCTGAAGGCAGTAGCGTGCAGAAGTAATGGTGGCAATACCATGCTATGCCATCTTTACTTCTGGGCTTCTGTTGGTGGCGGTGCTGCCTTCACAGCTGGGCGGCCGGAGAGCAGCAGCTGCTGGCCAGGAGCCCAGAGGTGCTAGGTCTCAGCCCCAGCACAAATTAAGCACTGATCGCACCCCCTGACCCTGGCACCCTGGGTGGTTACCCGTGTCACCCATCCCTAGGGCCAGCCCTGGTTAAGAGAGTTGGGTTTTTTTTCCTAGTGTGACAAGAAGAGAAGGCCTTATTTTCTTTAACATGATTCGCACTGCAGTATGTGTTACATGCCTTTGATGGTGTCAGTGAGATAAAATATAGTTTGATATGTGGGTGAAGATGTAGATTTCTGTGTGGGTGTCAATGCACAAGGTAGGGGATTAACTCGGCAGCCATCAATTACCCAATTAATTATCCTCATACCTGTGCCTGGAGAGTGCTGCCCGCAAGATGAGCTCCTCACATGTGGAACTTGGTTTTGCAAAGGGCTCTAAAAGGTGGGAAATGACCCTCTGTCTTTAATTTCTTTCCAAACCACATTACGAAACACAGTTAAGATTTTTTTCTTTTAATTTTTTATTTCATTTTAAAACCATAATTGTCAAGATGATCACCCTGTACATTTATTCGACATTGGTGAGGCCTCATCTGGAATACTGTGTCCAGTTTTGGTCCCCACACTACAAGAAGGATGTGGAAAAATTGGAAAGAGTCCAGCGGAGGGCAACAAAAATGATTAGGGGTCTGGAGCACATGACTTATGAGGAGAGGCTGAGGGAACTGGGATTGTTTAGTCTCCAGAAGAGAAGAATGAGGGGGGATTTGATAGCAGCCTTCAACTACCTGAAGGGGGGTTCCAAAGAGGATGGAGCTCGGCTGTTCTCAGTGGTGGCAGATGACAGAACAAGGAGCAATGGTCTCAAGTTGCAGTGGGGGAGGTCCAGGTTGGATATCAGGAAAAACTATTTCACTAGGAGGGTGGTGAAACACTGGAATGCGTTACCTAGGGAGGTGGTGGAGTCTCCTTCCTTGGAGGTTTTTAAGGCCCGGCTTGACAAAGCCCTGGCTGGGATGATTTAGCTGGGAATTGGTCCTGCTTTGAGCAGGGGGTTGGACTAGATGACCTCTTGAGGTCCCTTCCAACTCTGATATTCTATGATTCTATGATTCTATGAAATGTGGCTTCCCCCCTCACTCCTCCTAAAAGCCCGAGTGACACTGTCGTTCTGAATTGCTCCAGCAAAGTTGGTCTGAATACTCAATATTTAGGAGGCAGTTCAGAACTGTTAATCTGCTTTGCACACTGTTGTTCCTAAGTGCAAAAAGCTTATTTATTTTAATATCTGTTGTGATCAGCCGGGAAACCTGTTGCTAATGTGCATGGCCAGTGTCCTCTCTAAATAGCGGACGACTGCGGCTGGTCTGGTTGCTTGACAAAACATGGGATTCACAAAGGGGACTCGAGGTGCTGCAATGCTGATTTGTGTGTTGATTTCAATGGGAGTTCGGCATCAAAGTACTTTTGAGGCTCTGAGGCTCTGTGCCTTGACTTGCCAGCTGTAAAATGCTTTTTTCTCTCACAGGGCTGTTGTAAGGCATAAAAAGCATTAAATAGACTGTGAGACGATCACATACCATTGTAATGGGGGGCCATAGATGCACCATAGATATTTCCTGTTAAAACCACTGAGGAACTATCTTTTCTGTACAAATATTCCCCTGTACTACTCTACCTTCCTTTTATAGCCTTCCCCTCACAGCTCCTCTTGCTTTATTACTGCAATAATTGCCTCGCTAGCACCCAAATAGTATTGCCAATTACTTCTGAGTCAATTAGATGCTGACGGAATTGCTAGCTAACTCAGCCCCTGCCGCTCTTCCATGAATGTCAGCATACCATTCTGTTCTGATAGAATTCAAGGTTGGCTCGTTACTTTTACATTTATGTACAACTCCTTCAGTTACTGTTAGGCCTTCATACCATGATGTGCATGATCTCAACACATTTTAAAATAAGAGATGCTGAGGGATATTAGGCCTCCTGCATTTATCATTATACTTGTTAAAAAGGACGACAAGCCAAATAGCACAAAGGTAAATGAGGGCAAAACATTAGCTAACCCATATATAGAATGCTTTACTATATAATACCGTTGGTGGAAAGAGACCTAAACCATCATGCTTCAGGGCTAAAGACAACTTTTAGCTATTAGGGGTTAGGAGGAAACTTTCCCTAAGGTCAGGTTAGCCCAGAACTGCTGACTGTAGGGATTTTTATACCTTCCTCTGGTGTTGGCCACTGGATTAGACTCTGATCTGATCCAGGCTGGCAGCTCCTGTGTTCATTATGTGAATATATATGTATTGTGCATTAAGTATAGCACTGCTTTGAAGGAGCATCAGGGATGGAGTTGGAAGAGGATGAAGGAGAGACAAGGATTAAAGCTAAAAGCAACAGTAACAAAACAAAACCTAGAGATGGGAGTGAGTGCGCAAGTTCAGATCCAGAGCTTGAACAATGGTTGGATACATAGGTGAGCAAGGAAGGATACCAAGTTTGTCTTGGCCAGGTCAGTACCATAAGGATAATTTTGGCCTGAACTTTCTGATTTTGCAATATCAGTGGTACTGAGACAAACACATAGAAAAGCCCCTTCTTCGAAGGTGTCCCAGACCTCCTCTTCAGCAGAAAATAGAGCACTTCCTGTTTCTGGAGGTGGTGAAGAGATTCGCCTCTGGCAGTCCCCCTCTTAGGAATATATTGTGGAGAACTTGGGTATCTAGCTCCCATTTGTAGTCCTTTGAGAAGTGCCTGCTGAGGACATTGGCAGTGGTGTTCTGAATACCTGGTAGGAAGACTGCAGAGATTTAGATCTGATGAGCTATACACCAGTTCCGTGGAGCCACAGTTTAACGGCTTTGGCGCATAGGGAGGGGGATCTTGCTTCTCCTGGCTTATTGATATAGAACATGCCGGATATGCTGTCCATCATGACCCTGACTGATTTGCCCCTGATGAGGGGTTTGATATGGCGCCTGATAACCCTGAGCTCCAACCAATTGATGTGGAAACTGGTTTCCTGAGTTGTCCATCTGCCCTGAATCGTAAGGGCATTGAGGTGGGCTCCCCACCCCAACATTGATGCGTCTGTTGTTAGTCACTGATGGAGCTGGGTGGTAGAAAGAAATGCCTGTGAGGGAGTCCCTTGCTGGTAGAGGAACTATCACCTGTCTGTCCAGGGTGTCTCTGACTAGAAAACAGGTCATTGGGAGCAAATCCTGGAAGCAGCTGAAGTGTTGCTGCCATGTGCCCCAGGAGCTGAAGGCAGTTCCTTATTGTGGTCTGAGGGCTCCTTTGAATTGTCCTCACCAGGCCTGACAAAGTTACCAAAGGAAGGCTCTGGCTGTCAATAAGTCCAAATACGCTCCTATAAACTGTATCATCTGCACAGGGGTTAACGTGGATTTTTTTACATTCAGTTGCAGACCAACTCCTGGAACAAAGCAAGGTGAAAGATAGCACTACTTTGTAGGAACAGCCCTTGAGTAGCCAGCCAGTCATGCAGATACAGGAATACGAGGGTTGCTTCTCATCAGAGGTAAGCAGCCACTATTGCCAGGACCTTTGAGAATACCCTTGGGGCCAAGGAAAGGATGAAGAGAAGTGCTTGGTATTGGAAATGATCTTGGCCTAGTGTAGGTATTGCCTGTGCGATGGATGTATCGTTATATGAAAATAGTCATCGTGTAGGTTGAGGGCTGAAAACCAATTCCCTTTCTCTAGTGAAGAAATTATATCTTCCAGATTCACCATCCTGAACTTTTGAGACTTTACGAACGTGTATAGAAGGCTTGGATCTAAGATCTCCACCCTCCATCCTTCTTTGGCATAAGAAAACACTGAGTAAAAACCCTTGCCCTTGTGATGAGGAGGGACCCTCTCTATAGCTCCTAACTGAAGGAGAGAGTTCACTTCTTGTCTCAGTAAAAGCTTTTGAGAGGGGTTCCTGCAGAGGGATAGTGAAGGGGGCTGGGAGGGAGGGAGCGATGTAAAATGAATGGTAGAGCCCAATGTTATTACCTTTATGACCCACTTGTCTATAGTAAGCCACCTCCACACATGTTAGAAATAGGCAAGTTGGTCCACAAAAGGGGGAACATGTGCCAATTGGCCAGCTGTGAAATCAGAGGTGCAGGAGGATTCGAACCCTCAACCAACCCATCAAAACTGTTGCTTTGAAGATGAATGGGTGGTTGTGGAGGGCAGGCAGGCAGCCCTCTTTCTCTGAAATCTATGCCTTTCCCTGGGGAGGGTTCAGAGGATCTATGAAGCCCAGAAACCTGATCAGGACACAATCTCTGGGTAGTCTGTGACCTACTAAACCTTTTTTTATGTATAAGTGTATATATGCCCCAGAATTGTAAAGTAGTCCTAGAGTCCTTCAGCGTGTGTGAGGACTCAACTGTGGTTACCAAGAAAAGCTTATGACTGTTGAAGGGGAGCCCCCCCCCCACAGTGTTTGTACTTCTCTCAGTAACCCAGAGACTTAGAGCCATGATGCCCTGCACATAACCATTGCTGTGGAGATAGACCTGGCAGCAGTGTCTGCAGCACCTAAGGATACCAGAAGAGCAGTTCTGGCCAATAACTGGCCCTCAGAGATGATGAACTGGAATTACTCCTTATGACCCGGTGGCAGATGTTCAATAAAAGCCATGAATCTGTTTGTGCTGTGAATCATTGACCTTTTGAAGTGGAATTTGAAGAGTTATCTTCTTTGTGAGATATTGAAATTGCCAAAACTCATTGGCCATGGGTGGTGGTGGAGGCATTATTGCCTCATCTGGAGATGAGGGTGAAATAGGTATTTGAGGGGTGGCCTCTTTATCTGCCCTAGTGTCCCGCTCCTCAAACATCTCCTTCTGTGGTGGGGCTAGTTGGGGAGAAGAGGACTGTACAACTCTGGCCTCCCTATAAGACACTACTTGTGGGCTGGCAAACAGTTGTCAATAGGCAGCCCAGAGGTTCCAGTGTGGCCACTGAGGGGAGAAGGTCAGCATGCAGGTTTGGTTCCATCACCCTTGATAACGAGCGTGGTCTTCCCTGTGACTCTCAGAGAATGGGTTCCTGAAGGGACATGTTGGAGAACCCTGAACAGAAACAGAGGAGACTGACTGGAAGTCTCCTTCATCTCAGCCAATGGAGGAGCACCCACAGAAAATGGTGAAGAGTCCTGCAGTACCAGAGGATGGTGGTCCAGAGATCGGGGTCTCAGTACCAGAGATGCTTGAGGAGCGAGGACTCCATTTCATCCATTTTCCAGAGGTCTTTTGTACATCTAAATGCTTGTGGTACTGAATAGGGGATCGGTGCCTGAAGTGGAGCTCTCAAGGGATGTTACTCAAAGAACTAGCCTCTCTCTATTATAAGTGTGTGACTCCCTGAAAAGAAAGAAAAAAATCAACACGCTGTATGTGGTAGATCCTACTATATTTGTCAAAATTCCCTTACTAATTAGTAAGAAATTCAATTTGCGAGGTTTCATGGCTGACATAATGCTTTAAAGTTAATGGGTATTCATAATTATTCAATCATTTTATGAAGCCTAATCTGATAATCATGACAATCTTCCACTTTACGCAATCTCCTTAAAAGTTTACCAATGGGTTAAGCAATAGTCACATTTCAGTCATTTCAAGTTAATAGTCCTGTGGTTTGCAGTTGTCAGAGATAGTGCCAGGTTTTTATGTTATGCAGTCTGAATTTTAATAAAGCACAGTACTGTACTCCCCAGAAGGATATACTCAAACCTTATTATTATAAAACTGGAAATTATTTGTCTAAAAATAGCAAAATGTTTCTCAGAGACATTACTTTGCTGAGCAACAGTAACTTTCTGCATAGCTCTGAAAAAACCGACAGTATATTTATTATGCCTTTTCTCCTTAAAGTTAAATCTCAGCTGAAATTTTACTAATCTGGGGCACTAGTGGCAAACATTTCAAGGGGTTTTGAGTGCTGAAGTAGTGTATTCTTCCTGGCCTCATATTTCATACAGTTTTCATTTTAGACCAATAATACAGAGGTGAACAGGCTAATAACGTTATTCTAACTAATATCACTCACTGCCCTTTTGAAATTCATTTCCATGATAAAGTGATGGCAATGACATTGCAGCCAAAATAATTCACTCCAGGAAAGCACAGACATTCACAAATTAATAAGATTTTAGATTATTTATATAATCCGGTCTTACGGGTTCCTAGATTTTCCTTCTTTATCAGTGCAGTCAATTAGCATACGTTTCATGTCAACGCTCCCGAGGGCATTTTTATAATTCCTTCTTCTAGCTGGTGGCCAATGAATGTCACCATTCTGCAAAACACTAAAACTGATGATCCACGATCTAAAAATCAGCCTTTTCAGGAGGATGCCTGCTAGAATGTTTTAAACCAGCTGACTAGTGACACTCAATTACGGATGTGTATGAAGCAGAGACATCAGAAGAGCAGAACTTTAAAAGCTTGTGCATTGCCACCCCTTCTCATGAGAAAATTGCATTAATCGTCACTGTTTCTCTGAAATTAAACTCTCCCAGTTTATGTTATTTTGCCCTCAAAGGGTGACCTCTGTCTTCTCATTTGCATCCTGGATGGCTCAAGTGGAATACACCTTCTCGCTATTTGTAAAGAGTTTTATCATCCTGTCCCCAAGCCGCATGCTATGTTTAGAAACACCAGCGCCGGCAGACATTGGACACACAGTTCGGAATGGAAGGGCTGGGGCTCAGATTCACAAAAGGGCATCGGAACCTAACTCTCCACTTTACTCACCTTACACCAAAATGTAGATGTCATTGAGATCCTTAAAATAGCTGCCACCTAAACTTGTACGCATAGGTGCCAACTTCGTGGGTGCACTGGGGATCAAGCACCCACAGAGGTGAAAGTAAGCCAGTACACCCCGCTACGGCATACCGGTGCACCGGACCGAGGCAGATCGGCTTCTCCTGGCGGCAATTTAAAGGGTCTGGGGATCCCAGCAGTGGCTGGAGCCCCGAGCCCTTTAAACTGCCGCCAGAGCCTTGCTGCCGGAGCCCTGGGGTAGCCGTGGCGGGGCTCAGGTGGCAATTTAAAGGGCCAGGGGCTCGGATGGCACTACCACCCTGGCCCTTAAAATAGCCACCACCGCCGCCTCCCCTGGGCTCTGGCAGCAGGGCTCCGGGGACGATTTAAAGGGCCCGGGGCTCCTACTGCCGCTACCCTCCAGGATCCTTTAAATCACCACCCGAGCCCCACTGCCGGAGCCCTGGGGTAGCAGCTGCGGGGCTCTGGTGGTGATTTAAAGGGCCAGGGGCTCCCAGCTGCCGCTACTGCAATGGAGCCGCGGACCCTTTCAAGCTCCGCCAGAGGCCGGGGCCCCCTCTGATGGTGATTTAAAGGGCCTGGGGCTCCACTCGGTAGCGGCAGCTGGAGCCCCTGGCCCTTTAAATCACCCCCGGGGCTCCCAGCTGGTAGCTCCGGGGATGCTGGTACCTCTGCAGCTGGTAGCTCCGGGGATGCTGGTACCTCTGCAGCTGGTAGCTCCGGGGATGATTTAAAGGGCCCAGGGCTCCCAGCTGCTGCTACCACAGCCCGAGGCCCTTTAAAGTGATTTAAAGGGCCTGGGGATTTAAAGGCCCCACCTCTTCCGGTAGAGGCCACGCCTCTTCTGGTTGAGGCCCTGCCCCTCCTAAGGACTCCAGAGTACCGGTAAGTCCTTTAGTTACTTTCACCCCTGAGCACCCATGGAAAAAAAAACCAATGGGTGCTCAGCACCCACCAGCTACAGCTGTTCGGTTTGGCCACCGGTTAGCTGTTTGGTGGCTGGCGGGTGGCACTTGGAGGCGGGCGAGGGGGGTCTCGGGGGAGGGGGCAGATCTGGGGCAGGAAGAGGCAGAACAAGGGTGGGGCCTCAGGGGAAGAGTGTGGGCAGAGCCTCGGGGACAGAGTAGGGGTGTAGCATCTACCAGGAAATATAAAAGTCAGCGCCTGTGCCTATAGGCACTCAAAATCCCTCTGTACCTGAATTTTCTCTTTAAAAATCCCCTAGGCACCTAAGTTTCTGCCTCACTTCAGGCAGCCAGATGGATATCTCACACCTAAGCTCCAGCATGTTGCCCAAACCAGGTGAAGTTGGATGTTCCTCCACCAAATTTGCCTGTGGGGACCACTCTGGAAGACATGCTCAGAGCACATCTTTGTGCCATTGTGGATCCATGCCTGGGTTTCTTTCCAGCCACTGGCCTGGTAGCTGCACTCCAGCCATGCATGAGTCCCTGATTTTATTC
Source organism: Trachemys scripta elegans (assembly GCF_013100865.1). NCBI lineage: Eukaryota > Metazoa > Chordata > Testudines > Emydidae > Trachemys > Trachemys scripta. The sequence continues at coordinate 10,454,589 of NC_048305.1, forward strand.
CCAGACTCTTGCTCTCCAAGCAGGCACAGAATGAGAGTCCTGCATGGGGCACAAAGAGAGAGACATATAGACAATAGTCAATTAAGAATTGGCATTGGAAACATCCAAAGAGAATCCATCCTATTCTTTTTGACCAAAAGGTTAATAAGCCTAATGGTCTGAGCTCTGGAATGGACATCAGGAGATCTATGCCTTGCCAGTGAACAGATGCATGCCTTTGGGGAAGTCATGCCCACTCTCTGCCTGTCTTGTCTATTTAGATTGTAACCTCCATGAGGAGCTCATGCCTACAGTGCTTAGCACAATGGGATCCTGATTTCATTTGAGACAAATAGGTGTTACCACAAACAATAACTACTGTGGTCCTGGTGGATGAGTAGTGGTGTGCCAAAGTCATTGAGCCACAAAGTCAGGGAGAGGGGTAAAGAGTCCAGCCTTAGAAGGAGGTGATGTCATTTTATCATTGGGACTCTAGAGGCTGAGGGAGGAGGTGGGGGTCTCCCTTCTCTCAACCCAAATCTGGTGGTCAGGCTCTCCTGGTAGGTGTCTTATCTTTCATCACGGCCTGGCAGTTGGGCTTTCCTGCTTCCTCCACCCTGATTCTTGCAGGCAGGAGGCACAGAAGTTTCTATAACTCCCTCCTGCAGCAGCCAGAGGAGGGAGATTTGGGCAAGGAAGACATTTAAAATGCTACAGAGGCACCTCTGTAGCACTTCACTATAGACGCTCATTACCACGACAGGAGCAGTTCTCCGTCACTGTAGTTAATCCAACTCCCTACAAGATGGCAGCTAGCGTGATGGAAGAATTCTTCTGTCGACCTTGCCCTGTCTACACTGGGGGTTATGTCGGCTTAACTACATTTCTTAGGGCTGTGGATTTTTCAAACCCCGGGGAGACATAGCAATGCCAATGTAAGTTTTCAGTGTAGATCAGCCCTTTGTCTATGTTGCTGGGAACATTTAGTAACCCTGGAACATTAGCGAGTTCAATCCATAAGACTCAAACATTAGAAGCCTTGGTCAATGGCTCAGAGATGCTCTTTTTGTTTTCTGTGGGGTGCCCATCTTCAACACTTGGAAGAGCTTTCACGAAGAAGAGATACACACATTTAGTTTTTTTAGAGCTGAACCCTTAGGCATTACAAATTAGAAATTATAAAACAATTCATCCTTAGCAAGTGGCAGACAAACAATTAAACTGGCGGTATCTTGCTTTGCCGGCAGAGGAATAGCATGCTCACGGTTCTTTTCATTTTGTTCAGTTATAGATAAAATATGCCTTAAAGTCGTTGCCAAGCACATGTAGTATTTTGTAATCTTTCTCAAGTAAGGGGTGCTCCTTGGATTGTGCAACCGAATGACACTAGCCAATATCTCTGATCCCAGATACAATCCTAGGAACCTCCGTCTTGCAGTGTCCAGTTAGGCCTGCTGGACGCTGCAAGTTTATATGAGTTCATCAATTTAACAAAGAAATTGATATATGCCAGGCTTATTATCCCAAGGGGATTCTTTGACACGCTTCAAACCAAACACACTGCTTCAGGTAGAATAGCCAAACAAATGTATTAACTACAAAGATAGATTTTTAAGTGATTATAAGATAAAGCATAACAAGTCAGATTTGGTCAAATGAAATAAAAGCAAACTGCATTCTAAGCTGATCTTAACACTTTCAATGCCCTTACAAACTTAGATGCTGCTCACCACAGGCTGGCTCGTTTCCCTTCAGTCAGACTCTCCCCTTTGATCAGCGCTTCAGTCGCTTGGTGTAGTGTCTGTAGATGTAGGTGGAAGAGAGAGGAAGAGCATGGCAAAGTTTCTCCCTTTTATCATGTCCTTTCTTCCCTCTTGGCTTTGCCCCCCCCCCGACTCCCTGCCCTCTTTAGAGTCAGGTGAGCATTACCTCATCGCAGTCCCAAGCTGATCAAAGGAAGGGGGTGACTCACTCGAGAGTCCAACAGATCCTTTTGTTGCTGCCTAGGCCAGTGTCCTTTGTTCCTGTGAGGCTGGGCTGGGTTTGTCTCATACATGCCCTGATGCGGTGTCAACTGACCCTCTGCTTCTGGAGAGTTTTTGTCTGGGCTTACTTTAATCCACGAGGATACAGTTTCAGCCTCATAACTATATACATGAAATTATAACCTGTAACATCACTATAACAACAATGCTCAGTGCATCATGAGCCTTCTGAAGACACCCAGCATGACAAACTTTGCATTGGATGCCACACAATCATTTGATAAGGATGAACATGGGGGTGTAGTGTGTTCTCATGAGGTACCAAACGTCACACACGCCCATGATTAGATTTAGTGCTCTTGTCACATAGGTGCAGATATGGCCATAAAGTCACACAATGACTGAGAAGCCTGCAGATCAGCATCTTTCATGCCCAACATTTGCTCTTCCATTGTGTGTGCTTACCCTGAAAATGGATTGTACTCACCTTCGTTCCAATACCATATAGTTGTGTGTGGAGGATAGATTTGCTTTACAAAAAAAAAAAAAAAAAAAAGAAAAAAGAACCTTTTTAAAATGGAAAAACTTTAATGCGATTGACAGGTGTCATCTTCTGGTAGCTAAGCACCTAACTACCTTGGAGGAGCAGGGCTTAGACCCCCCATGCGTCTCCTCTGCATTTCCTACTAGCTATCTTAGACAGCTTCCCCACTCAGCTTGCTAGTTTCTGTTACTGCCTTTCCTAGGCATCTAACACTCCCTGTATATTGTACAGGAAGCCTGGGGAACCTAACTCAGGACTGAGCATTCCACTAGGTGGCAGGTACCTAAAAGTTATGCTCTGCAATTCCTACAGAATTTAACCTAAAGGACTTGCCCAAGGACACACACCATGTTTGTGACAGAGCAGGGACTTGAACCGGGTCATCAAAGGCCTAGGCTATTCTCCTAACAACAGTAGGTAAGACTGTCATAACCAACCTGGCCTCTCCATACTGCTGAATCAGAATCTCTGTGGGGGGGGGGGGGTCCCAGCTAGAACTTGGCTAGCTCAGAGGTAGGTCCCACTAGGAGAACATTAGAACCACTGTCTGAGATTATACTGTAACATGAATGGTTGTGCCTTTAGTCTACACCTAAACTTTAGCTCACTCTCACAATGTCGCTTAAGGGGAGTGAAAAATTCACACCCCTGAGACAAGTTGTTAAGCCAGCCTAAGGCCCAGTACAGACACTGCTAGGTCAATGGAAGAATTGTTCAGATCTAGCTACCGCCTCTTGAGAGGGTGAATTTACTCCAATGATGGAAAAATCTCTTCCATCGCTGGTGTAAGTGTCTACACTACAGTGCCACAGCAGCAGCCATACAGCTGTAGTGCTTGAAGTACAGATGCTCCCTGGGTTACACAAGACCCGACTTATGCAAATTCACACTTACGGAAAAAGTTCCATAGGCCAAAAATAGGATTTTCGAGTTGCAGATATTTTTGCATAACGTAGGATATACGTTTCCGACTTATGCAAAATTCGAGTTACACAAGGCTTTCCGGAACGGAACGATTGCGTAAGTCGGGGGGCGTCTGTATAGACGTAGCCTTACAGCTCTTCAGCCACGCAGCCTTAAATGGCCCATCCCATTTCAAGAATGACATTGGTTTGTTTCTAACGTCCACAGGCGATTGTAATATTTGTAGTGTCAGACTGTGCTTCATTTTCACCTTCTGGTTCCTGCCGTCCCAAGGCAGAGATCAATGGATACAGCTTTGTGTATTAGAGGGCTGTTTATTCCTTCTCACAAATGGGGGTCATTGAATGCCCTAGTAGAAAGTGCATTTGTTGCTCTCACTTATTCTTAGCTAGCTGGGCTATCTTAGAGCTGAGCGAACAAGAGTTCATGCCCCAGTTTTCGGTCGAACACTGGGGTGCTGCTCTCAGAATGTCTGCCAGCAGGGGGCCTTCACTTTATTGGGCACTTTTTTGTCATTTTTATTTGATGGAGTGAGTGGACCAGCTCACTATGAGTATTGGATACTTGTTCATAGAAGTCACATGGTATTGTTTCCATGTCCTCACTAAATGAGCACAACTTATATAATTAAGAGGAAGACAAGAATAAGCCCCCTATTTGTTTGAATCTCTTTCCTAAGGAGCAGGAACCTTTGGAAATCTTAGAAAAGATGGCACTTTTTCCTTTCTGGGTTATACAATCTTTGCCTACGGCATCCTCCATAGAAAAAACACAGTCCTGTAAGATTTAGTGGTTGAATGGAGGGTTTACATTTAAGGGACCCCCTCCCTTACCTTCATAGTTAGCAGAGTCCATCCTTGGAGAGAGGAATTAGATCCTGTCAGGTTTGTTTAATTGTCACTGCACCGGGACTCCAGTAAGGGGCATACCTCTGCTATGGTAATCAAGCAGCGTCCCATGCCATACAAAATATACCATTGCACCTGCATGTGCAGATTTAAAATGCACTTTCCATGAGAGTTCATGTGACTTAACTATGCTCACTTAAATGTTCACAATAAATAAATGCAAAGGGAACATATGCATGGCCAGAGTCGGGTCATTTCTAAATTCAAACAAAGATTTGCAGGTTTTTTTTAATGCAGCATTCAACCATCTCAGCCATCTAGCTAGTGGGATATTTTTTATTTGGCACATCAAATGCTTGTATCAGGCCTACTGATTTCTGCTCTGCTCACTCATGTGAACTCTTGAGTTCAAAGTCATCATTTAACTCTGCAACAGGAATGGAACCCATCTTGATTCATAAGTGACAGTCCATTTGGATTGCTCAGGACTGTGCAGCATCTTGCCTACAAAGGAGGGTGTAACCAACGAAGCAATGACAGAAGAAAGACTTGTACTATTGAGATAAAAATCCTGTGCTGATCTTCAAAGTTTCCCGCTAGCAATACTTCTCATCATCCCCAACTCCTAATGCTAGCAAAGTAGGGTAAGGAAAACTAAGGCGGTGCCGTAATGCTCACACAAAGAATTGTGATCTGAGAGTTAGGTATTGTCTCGAATGATAAAGGACAGGTGACTGGTAGGGCTCATTCCCTAGTGATCAGACTTCCCTACAATGCAGCTCATACATTTAATCACAGTAAGTGTGATGATGTGTTACAGTGTAACAAGGGAACATTCTGGAAGATGGTTATATTTAGTCTGGATGCATTATGTGCAGTAATGGGGAAAGAGATTCGTTCAATTTTACTTGAAAAGATGCATGAAAGGGGAAAAGATTTTTTCTTCTTTATAGCCCAAAAGAATCACAGAGGAACTTATTCAGAACAGTGCAGAAATTACCTTTTACCTAGCCTGTAACTTGATTAAAAAGCGTTGGTGGCACCAGATGACAGTATTCAAATCTAAGCGGAGAATTACTAGAGCCCATGAAGAGAAGTATCTCTTCCATTGTTTTCTTTACAGATATTACATTGCAGCCATTTCATAAAACTGTAGCGTTTAATATTAGGACATGGAGATTGCCCATAGCAGAGTAGACCAGTGCCCCATCTAGTCCAAACCTCCTGTCTTTGACTAACACCAAATGCTTCCAGAAAAAAAAAAGGAATTTATGGAATAACTTGTCCTCGAGGAACCCACACACAGAGAATTACTGAGGTGGAAACACCAGTTTTGTTCAGATTATGGGGAATCATTGATCATTGCCTGGGAGAAATAGGGGAACGTTTGCCTTATTTTTTCACCTAGGAGATGATATTTCCACCTCAAAAAAACCCTCTCCTTGCTGAGGGTGAAACTTACCACAGTGCCACATAAGAGTTTGGAGCCCCCGCAAAGGGCCAAATCAGGCCTCTGCCAACCAACCTGAGTAATTTGGGGCATAAGGGAAGGGAATGTCCTCTCCTCAAGTAGAACTGGAGTGGAGCCACTACTCACCTGATTGGCTTGACTATTCTCCTCAGTCTTTGCTCTCCCACATTTGCTTGGATAGAGGAGAACCAGAGGATCTATATAATTGTGGGCCTCAGGATCCACTCCAAGAACCCCCATGCTCCACAGTCTTCAGCACATGCAGGGCTCTTGCACTAATTTATAGTCTCTCTTGTCTCTCCTTCCAGACACATTGAATTATCCCACTGAATCGGTGGCTCTGTGCAGAAAAAAGAGAAAAGGGAGGATTTGGCAGAGCACATGGCCACTGTGTTGGGATGAATTTCACCTTGATGGCATTGGCAAAAATCTCCTCCATAATGTGATGCACAAATTCTGATGGCAACTTGCAAGATACCTTTGTGAAGATACACACAGCAAAAACTGACGCTGGAGCAGAGTTCTAAATGTTATACAAAAGCTATTAGGCCCATATTCTTTAGGCATCACATTTAGGCACCTAAGTAAAAAAATGGCCTGATTAGGGGCCTAAAACTTGGGTTGGAGATTTCATTTTAGGCACATTAATTTTTATTTCAAGGACATTATGGGGCTGGAGCACATGATTTATGAGGAGAGGCTAAGGGAACTGGGCTTGTTTAGTCTGCAGAAGAGAAGAATGAGGGGGGATTTGATAGCAGCCTTCCACTACCTGAAGGGGGGTTCCAAAGAGGATGGATCTAGACTGTTCTCAGTGGTACCAGATGACAGAACAAGGAGTAATGGTCTCAAGTTGCAGGGGGGGAGGTCTAGGTTGGATATTAGAAAAAACTATTTCACTAGGAGGGTGGTGAAGCATTGGAATGGGTTCCCTAGGGAGGTGGTGGAATCACCATCTGTAGAGGTTTTTAAGGCCCATCTTGACAAAGCCCTGGCTGGGATGATTTGCTTGGGGTTGGTCCTGCTTTGAGTAGACGGTTGGACTAGATGACCTCCTGAGGTCTCTTCCAACTCTAATCTTCTATAATTCTATGATTCTTCTATGACATCCGATAAGAAGTGTTTTCCTTTAGAGTGACTTTTTAAAAAAATATAGACTCATTATTTTCTTTCCTTTATAATATTTTGAGTCATTATAGCAGTTTTTAGGTTATGCTAGGTTACAGCATATGATTTGTTACATTTTACTCTGCTAATAGAAACAATTCCCCTGGATTGCAGTTTACTCTTAAAAGCAGAAGGATTGTAACACACATTGTAAATGGTTATATTACTGAGAAAGCTAATGTTTTATTTCCTCCTTCATTTCACTCAGCTGATATTTATCTTGATATGTACACAAAGGTTGGATCGTGTGCTATTCACCAGTGCAGAGTTGGGGAAAGACTTCAGTTATTCACAAAGGGACTGTCCCCTACATGACCCATTACCCACCAAGATTATCTCCTGTTTATTTGTAGTGGGTGAGTGATTGTTACAGCAAATACTATTACTTTGTCAGTCTGTAAAGCGAGTCGGAAACTGTTGGTGCGGCACCCACGTAATAAATGGAATGATCCCTGCTTTCCATTATAAAAACGATGAATAATTCATTTCAGTGTTTGATTAATACTAGGGCATTGGACCACAAGTCAGGAGAGTTGGGTTCTCTTCCTAGGACTGCCATTGACATATCGTATTGTATCTTAGGCAAAATACTTAGGGCCAGATTTTGAACCCCTTACTCCTGCTAGTGAGTAGTTACTCACATGAGGAGCCCCACTGATTTCAGGAGCCTTCCTTGGCTCACCAGTGGGAGTAGGGAGCAGCAGTCAGACTATGCTCTGACTTGAGAGCAGAGGTGGGCAAACAACGGCCTGTGGACCACATCCGGCCCATGGGACTGTCCTGCCCGGCCCTTGAGCTCCCGGCTGGGGAGGCTAGCTCCTGGCCCCTCCCCCACTGTCCCCTCTCCCCCACAGCCACGCCGCACTGGCAGCGCTCTGGATGGCGGGGCTGCGTGCTCCTGCCAGGCAGCACCGTGGCCAGACATGCTGCTCTGAGCAGAATGGTAAGGGGGCCGGGGCTGGGGCCAGGGGGTTGGATAAGGGGCGGGGAGTCCTGGGGGGAAGTCAGGGGACAGGGAGCAGGGACGGTTGGATGGGGCAGAGGTTCTGGGGAGCGGTCAGGGGATGGGGAATGTCGGGGGGGGTTGGATAAGTGTGGGAGTCTCAGGGGGCAGGGGTGTGGATAGGGGTCAGGAGATGGGGAACGGGGGGTTGGATAGGCCTGGGGTCCTGGGGGGCCTGTCGGGGGCATGTGAGTAGGGGTCGGGGCAGTCAGGGGACTGGGAGCAGGGGGGTTGGATAGGGGCTGGGGTTCCAGAGGGCGGTTAGGGGCAGGGGATCAAGGGACAAGGAGCGAGGGGGGTTGGATGGGTTGGGGATTCTGAGGGGGGCAGTCGGGGGCGGGAAGTGGGAGGGGGCGGGGAGCAGGCTGTTTGGGGAGGCACAGCCTTCCCTACCCGGCCCTCCATACAGTTTTGCAACCCCAATGTGGTCCTCAGGCCAAAAAGTTTGCGCACCCCTGCTTTAGAGGCAATGCTGCAACCTGTACTAGTCACGGTGACACCACATCCCTGAGTCAGGATTCCCCACATCTGCGCCTTGCTCCAGGGGGTAGTAATTTGCTGCTGGCCTATGCTTCCCTCTATACCAGGCCAGAGGGTAATGGGTCGGTGGAGTTCTTGAGGGAGCGAAAAGAAATAGGCAGGCACCCAAGATCTGGGTAGCTCATGCAAGAGTGCAGAGTGGAGGCTTACTGCTTTGCATGGGGGCGTGATCCAGTTCATACCCTAGCCCTGAACCTCTCGGGGCTGCAGCACCCACAGGGAAAAATTAGTGAGGGCTCCACACCCACTGGCAGCCACGCTCCCCCCACCCTCCTAGCCTCCTCCTCCTCCCTCCGTGAGTGTGGCATCCCCGCTCCTTTCCCTCCCAGTGCTTCCCGCCCACCACCTAACAGCTGTTTGGTGGCACTTAGGACTTTCCAGGAGGGAGGGGAAGGAGTGGGGATGTGGCGCGCTTCAGGAAGGAGGCAGTAAAGAGGCGGGTCAGGGGCGGGGACTTGGGGAAAGGGGGTGGAATTGGGGCGGGGCAAGGATTGTGCAGGGGCAGGGTGGGGGGATCGAGCACCCACAGGGCAGAGGGGAAGTCGGCGCCTATGGCCCCAGCCATTAAAATGAGGATAATAATGCTTTGCCAGCTTTGTAAAGCTCTTTGAATTTTAAAGGTGAAAAGGGCTAAGCATAATAAGACAACCCTCCAATGGTGTTAGGGTCCACACACATGCCTTTGGCGCATCTTTCCCAGACATTTTAGAATCCTACTTATGGGAATTCAAAAACATTACCAAACAAAAGATGAGCGCATGAGGAAAAATTACAGACTTTGAACCAGACCCTCCTTAAGGATAATAAAGGGAAAGGATCAGCTCTTAATTTTGTAATTAAGGAATTATTTAGGGCAAATTAGCCTTCTTGAAATTAAGCCTAAATTTACTGGCTTTAGCTGAAAACATGACTGACTTACTCCCATGCTTCTTATTAACTCCTATATCATATTTCGGCCAAAAAGGCAGCAGCAAGCGCTTACTCAGTGTACGCAAGGTACTTGTAAAATATGCTAATGATGTCATTCCAACGCCAGCTGCTGGGTGGCTGGACCACAACAATTAACAACGGCTCTGAATGCAAATTCTTAACACTGTAGCTAAATTGTTATGTCTGTAAGGCAAAGAAAGCTTCCAAGAGCTTAAGATACAATTTTGTAGCAGCGAAAGGAACCATGTTGGCTGGCTACGTGCCTCTGTGCATGCCAGAACACCTGCAGGAAACGGCCGGGCCCCGGGAGAAGTTAGCTCCCCCACTCCATTCTCAGGCAGGGCCGGCTCTACCATTTTTGCCGCCCTAAGCAAAAAAAAAAAAAAAAAAAAAAAAAGCCGCCCGGACTGTGCCACCCCAAGAATGGACGGAATGCCGCCCCTTAGCATGTGCCACCCCAGGCACGTGCTTCCTCCGCTGGCGCCTGGAGCCGACCCTGTTCTCAGGACACAAAGCTTGTTTATATGAACCACCCCCTGGCATGGCTGTGCCATCCTTTGGGGCCCACACAGAAAGTGCTTATATTGGTTCACACCACTGCTTTGACTCACCAAGCACGCAGCACTGGGGTCCGCCAGACAGTGTAGCGAGCAAACACTGAGCTTGCTGAGGCAGGAGTGCAACTGGTCTTCTCGGTGCAGTCCCACAATGCACCGGTTGAGCTGCCCTCTGGCATGCTGCATGCAAGAGACAGACATCAGCTGAGGCAGTGCTGGACTAGTCCCACCTCTACCACCACCTTCTGCCTCTGAGTAATAAGCAGAACACCTCAAAACAGCCATGAAAACACATTTTTAAACTGGACTAAAATGCATCCATTACTTTTGTATCCCACTGTTATGACATTTACACTTGTGCATTGTGCTGGTTGTTTTTTTTGTTTTTTGTTTTTTGTTTTTTACAGGCTTGGTAACATTTTTTAAAGGAGCTATTTATAACTAATACTTTTTCAAACTGCTGCAGCATTAAAATTTTCTCCATTTCATTTGTCTAATTCAGCGCCTCAGAGGCGTCTCTCATTTCTCCAGCTCGTTTTTTGTTTTTTTTTTTTAAAGAGAGAAAGAGGCAGCTAGGCAGAGTTCAGTTCAACTCCTACCGCGCTAGATAGGAGGAAATTAGCAGATAGGACACAGTCCGTCAGGCCCATGCTTGAGAAGAGCTGATCAGGGAGAGCAAATGCATTCCCCTACAATGCTGTTTACTTGGGAGAGCGTAGGTGCTGGAACCAGGGGTGTTCAGCCCATGCCCTGGCTCCTCTGGATGACCTGTCTATGGCTCCTGGGCGGCAAACACAATAGAGAAAGAAATTTAGCACTTTTCAAAACAGGCAATGTAGAAAAAGAAATGATTCACCCCTGAATGGATGAATAAAGACTAATGTCCATACACCCTCCAGCAGCACGGGCCTCCTGTGGAAGTGCTGATCCCAGGGAAGTTAATGGGCCTTCAACACAGGCTGAAAGTTAAGCACACGCTTAAGTGCTTTACTGAAAAGAGACAGACTGCTGTCTCAAGGCCAGAGTGAGGGGTATGTGTACAAAGAGTCTTAAGCATGTGCCTAATTTTAAGTACAAAAGAGGTCCCATTGAAGTAGATGGGCTTATCCAGGTGCTTCAAGTTCAGCAGGTGCTTAAGTGCCTCAATGAATATCAGGGCCTAAACCAATCTCTTTTCCTGAACAGAAACTTTTTAAAAAAATCATTGTACATAAGATTCCTCCTTTTACATGTCCTCTCTTTTAAGGCAGAATTATTTTATTATGGTAATTAAAACGCTTAACCATCCAGAATTGGAACGTGATAAAAAAAATCTTCATAAGCTGCTCTAAGGATTGCTTGTATCCATGTCCTGAGGGTGAAGAGAGTGGTTCATAGTGTCCTCTCTCAAGATAACAAATGCTCCCTCTTCCCATTTTTGAGTTCTGATGGTTACAATAAAGTATTACCCATGTTTATCTGATGTATTGAAGTGAGGGATTGCTAAGAGGAGCTGGCAGCCAGCCAGCAGCTAATGGCAGTATATAAGTAATTTGATGAAAAAGAATTAACATGCTAATTGTCAGGGTGTAGAGGGTGCTGGGGACTATGTAGAAAAAAAAAGACATTTTCTTATTTACCCTAGAGAGATCCATTTTAATAACAAAAGTCCAAGGAAGAGAGAGAGAGAGAGACTCTGATGCAATTTACTTTTGCTTTGTTTCCCCCACCCCCCTCCCCATGTCTAGCTTTCCACCCAGAGCCTTGAAACTCATGAGGATCTATCATGAGATCTCTTCCCTTTTAGCATCAAGTCACTGCAAGAAGCATTCAGCACCACTGTGTAATTCTTCCCTTCACATAGTAGCAAGTGACGCTGTGGTGGAGTGTCTGTTTAAAGGGAAAAGTCACGTTTCACATATTTATGCCCAGATCTCAGTTCCAGCTAACAGCTTAGCTGGAGCAGGGGTGAGGAAGAGGCTTCAAAAGAGCTCAGAACTTATTTTTGTTTTAAACAAAGGAGGCTTTTTTTTTTCTTTAAAGCAACTGAAAAAGCTAATCCAGAAAGCGAAAGCTTCTCAGTGCTAGCTGCACAGTGCACAATTAACAGATCAAGAAAGTCAACTAATGCTACAAAGAACCAGCATTCCAGCAGTGAGGAGTTCCCAGAGGGAGGGAATTGCAACTGCGAATTCAACTAGATGTCAAAGAGGAAGCTGTTTCTTTTGGTGGACGTGGACCTTATTTAACACTGGATTTGTGTGCATCGCTCTTCAGATAATCACCTGGAAATCTGTTGTGCCTTCCCTTCAAAACAAGCAAGTGCTGCTATACAAAGCATTTCTTCTTCTCTGTTTGGCTTACAGTACAGGGTTTTGTTAAAGAGGAGAGTCTTGTTTCTATGCACGGGAGGCTGCCACATTCCACTCCCAGGAAAATTAAGAAGATCCTGTCAACTCATCCCAGATAACCAGTTCAGTTCACACAGAAGACCCAGTCCATTTGGCATAAGCCCTGGTTTTGTCTGAGAGAGCAAGTGCCTGAACAAGAGGTATATATATAGATATATATTTACACATTTTTTTCTGATTACTATTTGAGGATTAATGATGTAAATGTGATCTAGGGAGACTGAAAGAAGCAAACTCACTGAGCCATGTAAGTGAACTGAATTGCTGCATTTACGTTTATACAGTATGTGGCTGGATTTCAGCTCGTTACAAATGGGAACAGTCCTTTTCCACACCAACGACTGACACTTTTGCTCTCTTCTGATACACCTACAGGGGAAGAAAATTTAAGCAAGAACATGTATAGTGAATTGTTAAATTCAACCAGTGCCACTGAAGCTCACCTAATCATTCAGACCAACACCCCCTACCTGAACAGCACGCAGAGACCAGTAAGCTCCTCCGCGTTTTATATGTCAACAGCCAGGGTGTTAAAAGAAGGGGAAATAAATAAGCCAGATCTGGTGACTTACATTGTTCTGTTTTTCTTCCTGCTTTTGACTGTGATAATAATTGTGCTCTTTATTAACTGTCAGTTGAAAAATTCTTTTTTTGCTACTCTACCTTATGACAGATCACTCAGAGAAACAAGGAGTACATGGAGGACACAAGCTGTCTAAAACCACAAAGGGGAAGCCTTGTTTAATACAGTTTTGCTTTGATATATAGCACTAGCATGAGCCAGAAAACATGTGCAATAAAATGTTATTTCCTTAAGCTGTTAGGTGGATCCAATCCCCTTTTAAATAACGTTTGGAGTCTCAGTATTAAGAGAAAAAATTCCTTGCAGGGAAAAAAAATTGCTGTATGTATATTAGAGTAGATGTAAATAAAAAGTCCTTTTATGAATTAAAAAGATAAAGCATTATTATGTTTAATTTATGTACAGAGATACACACAAAAGAAATGCATTGCAGATAGTAGAAACCTCTGTTTAACTCTATATGTATGCAAATTTCATCACTGACCCATTCAATCAAGGTACAATGGCATTTGCCTTGACAATAATCTCTAATTTGTACATCTGGTGGAACTGTAGCCTGTATTTGGAAAATCATGGCATCAAAGGTAGAAATGTTAATATATTTACTTGAGGGCCACAATGAGGAAATCAATTTACTTTACAGACCCATTTTGCTTTATTGTTACTGGAAACATGTGGCAATGTAATGGAAGATATTTCTGGTAAAGACCGTAAGCCAAACATGCATCTCTTTTAGCATCTCTTCTGTGATCCTGTTAACCAGCATTCTTGATGTTCTAGTGCGGGGATACTCAGACCTCAGTGACTCAGGACCCAAATTAGTGATCAACATTACCCAAAAGATCCACCGTAGTGTGAATTTTTTGTTTCATTTACTATAGTACTATTCATATTTAAATAGAATGGCAGGGGAAATACTTAGTTTTTATATATTATTCTCACAGCAAATAAGTTATTAACTTAGTAGAAGTTCATAACTTAATTGGTTAATAATATAGTAAAACATCTTGATTGGTAAATAACTTAGATTGGTTAATAATTAAATCACAGTGTTTTAATATCATGTGCTGCTAAGAGCTGCAGGAGACACCTTAAAGAGCCACTTGTGGCTTGCGAGTCACAGTCTGAGTATCACTGTTCTAGTGTCTCCTGGTCAGATTTTCAGGCCCCAGTTCTGCTAAATGGACCACTTAAGAATGAGGTAACTTGGTTTAAACTTTCTTGAACAACAACAACAAAAGCTGCATTAACCAATGTATCAACCCAAAAGGATCATTGGGGTGGAAAAATGCCACTGTGACATGGAAACTAATTATGAGAGGATAGCATCAGTCCCATTTTGGTGCAAAAAAAAAAATGAGTAACAAATTGAAAAGCAGGAATCACAATTTTATAAGAATGGTTACTTTAATGCTCACAATCATTTTCATCCCATGCTTTTGGCATACTGCTGGAAAAATTAGAAGCATGGATGGAGGATGGTGCCATTTACTCAGCAGTGGTCACTGGTGACAAATTTAAATTGCAATTAATTAGCAATGAGGCGCTGTTATAAGAGCTACATGAAAATGTCTGTTTATACTTACTAATTGACTTGATACTTTATGTATACAAAAAATGTGATTTACTACAGAGCTGCATACTTCTATTCTGTAATCCCAGTTTTGCAGAGAAAGAACTGCACAGTGACTGGTATGCATCGTCATTCTAATTAATAGTCAAAGAATGTCATGTACCCAGTGGTTCATCAAGGTTGAGGCTGTAGGTATATAGGAGTATGTATATAGACACATACACATAAGGCCAGATTCTACTCTCAATGACACTGGCACAATCCAAGTGAAACAAATGGGATTCAGCTGGTGTCACTAAGAGCAAAAGTTGTACCTATGTTTCAGTTCATTAACGTACAGAGAATCATGGGAATGTTGTGTGTATGTAACTTCTTTTAAAGCCAACTGTAAAGAGTTTACAAACAGATCACATACACACATGTACAGTGAGCTGATATAGACACAACCACATGTGTATGTGTGTGTGTGTGTGTAACCTGTTTGCAAGCTCTCTTACCTTACAAGAAATGTTACCATTGACAAATCAACTATCCTTTTATGCTCTCAGAGTAGTGAACACTTCATGCTTTTATCACAGAGAAGAACAAAACTACCATATAACTAGGTCTGACTTGTTTCACAAGGAGCAATTCTTATCTCACTTAAACCAGTTTAACAACTGGTGTAACTCCAAGGACTCACTCGAGTATAAATGCAGTGTTTATATGCGAACTGCATTTAGCTCAACACATCTAAATGTAAGAGTTAGAGGATTAATTAATCAAATTAGGCAATAAATGGCTTTTATACAATGATAGTGTGTTTTAAATGATCATAAATAACAAGTTTGGTCTAAGAATTTCCATTGGCACAACAATTACGACCTTTTAAAGTGTGTTTTGCATTGTACTGTAATTCATTTGTATTAAAATATTCCATCACACAAGAAAAAACACAGCAGAATCCTATTTTTAAAGGGTTAATGACAAGAGGAGGGTCATCAAAAGAATATGGCACACTTACAATGATATTTACAATGGTACTTGGTAGCAACAACAGTTGACTGAACATCTGCATTTTTCTTACCAGCCCCCAAAGATGCTACACATCTCTGGTGTGTTAATACAATTTTAACAAATGTGGGGGAGAGATCAGATATATTCTCTTTTACTAAACCCAAAATGTTGACAGCAAGGCCACAGACAGGGGACAACCAAGAATTATTTAGAAGCATTCTTGACCATGAATTCAATTTTCTTATGCCAGCCCATGACTCCTGTTAAGCATGATAGTAAATATTCCTTGTGCAAGGTTTTCGCACTTACGTTACTAAAAAAAACATATGTCTAGTATTTGTGTATGTACTATGACCTCCTATAGGATTGCTTAACGGTGGCAATACAATTTCAACTTCTCTGCAAAGGAGATTATACTTTACCTCAAAGAGCAGTGTACTACTGTAAAAAGGACATCACCTTTTGTACTTAATAACCATCTGAAGTCTGACACAAATTCTATAACCATGAATATGGCCCTGATTCAGAGGGGCACTTAAGCAGATGCTTAACTTTAAGTACGTGAATATTAACTCCAATAGAGCTACTCATGCTTAAATTAAGTATATCTAATATGCCCTGCCAACTCAGAGCCTATGTGCTGAAAAGGGTTGGAGTACTTCTTGTTATAAACCTAGGGACATGAACCATTATTCCTACCTTGCCCCGGCAAGATGACTGTGACCTTTTCTCTTTGATGCCACTCTTGCTACAATTAGCCTGGCCTTTGTCACTGCAAGATTAGATGCTGTAATGAGCTCTTGAGGGGGCTACACAATGGGACCATTGGAAAGCTGCAGCTGGTGCAGAATGCTGCAGTCTGCTTTTTAAGTGGAGTTACAAATTGGCAGCACATTGGACCAGCACTCCTTGAGCTCTGCACTTGCTTCCAAAAAGCTTCTGGGTTAATTTCCAGCTCTTGGTTTTAACCTCTACAGCTTGGAACCTGCTTACCTGACCAACTGCCCTGTGACACAGCTCAGATCAGCGACGCCATCAGGCTGGATAGTCAAGATGGAGCTGCTGCCAGTATGATCTTTGCAGGAGGCCTTTAGTTTTGGAGCTCGGTCTATCAGAGCCCAAGTTCGTTAGCATTCTAAGCAATTCCCATTTTTCTTCTCTCTTTTCTAAGGCCGTTGAGGAGTGGCTGAACTGAGGTGGGCATCGTGGAGTCACTTCTTTTGCACTGGTGTATGATTTTGATTCATAGGATCTGTTCCTACAGCACAGGATGGGCACCTATACCTGTTAGGAATTTAAATAAATACCCGTTTGCCCTTCTAATTAGCCCTGAATTAGCAACCAGCCTAGGAGCAGTTTGGTGTTTACCTTCAAAGACCCTCCTCCACCCTTATTTATTTATTTTTAAGAAAATATGCAGCGTATTTGCCTAATGATGGGATAATTGTGTGAAAGAGCCACTGTGATTTACACCATATATAGCCAGGCAGCAGGCTAGGGATAAAAGACAGCGGTTCAGTATTTCAGTTACATGTGAGAAGGCTGTTAAATGTGGGTGCTTGTGTCTATAAATCCAAGGGCTAAACTGAGTTGTGTGATCAGACACTTGGAATGGACGTTCAACCTCCAGCAATTTGTAATTGCGCCACTTCTTCTAGGATTTCATCTTTTAGTGTCTTCTAAGGAAAGGAAAGGCCAGGTCCCGAACCACCACTTCAAAATGGGAACCGTAGGGACCTAGGCTCCTCCACGGTTTAATTTTCACGACGAAATAGGGTCTTTTGTAAATAATGTAGAGACTATTGAAAATAGCCAAGTTTAGTCACTTGTGAATTATGTCACTTAGGGGTTGTTTCTGGGCTTCCATATTTACAAAAGCAGATTTCAATGACTAGCAGCTGGAGCGGCTGAATAGGATGAAGAGCCCTGATTTCCTGCAGCGACATATTGTACAATGGGACTCGATATTTATATAGGAGTGGGTGGATTGATCTAAACACAATGGAAGTGTTGGGGGGGAGATGCTGTTCTGATGAAAGCCTTCTTTTTCATGATCCTTTAGAAAACCTATAGCTTTAAAGCTTTGGTATTTGGAAGCACATTCAACCTAGAAACATCGCCAAATAAATCAGTCTGAAAAGGTGCAAGGGAGACATGATTGGATTGTGAATGCTCTGGGGGCTTCATTCCCTCCCCCCGTCTCCCTTTCTGAAGTTAATTACTGCACATTACAAAGTAATTTACAAACTGCAGGTTTATGCAAAGAAACTTATGGGAAGTTGGTTTAACATGCATCAGTACACACACACAGCGCACCTTACAAAACATCTTAGGGAGAAGGTTATCATCACCTTTATCCTTTCCTTGCAACTGGTTCGTTTCCCATTTCTATCTTCATTGCAACAGCAGGAATTTCTCTATCTGTGTTTCCTGGCGCGGGAACAGGAAGTGGTGTTAGCAACCATTAGCAAACATTCTCGGAACACATGGTCTGTTCATTCCTAGGGTTACATTTCTCTCAGTGTTTGTTGGAACTGCATCTGTTAGTGGAAACTTAATGAGATGTTTTTTCCCCATTGTCTTCATAATAAGATCCTTTTTAGAGCAGCAATGAACTGTTCACCAGAGATTTAAAATCTACCAAAAAAGCCCCAAGACTTAATCTTCTTTTTGGCTTGTAGAGGCTATAGTATCTGCTTCATTTTACCTTGCAGTAACTTTAAAATCTCCACTCCAAAGCTATATCCAACTAATCTTCCCACTTCAGTGCTTTCTTGAGAGGTTCATGATTTTCCTGAGAATAGATCTTGGGTTTGGAGAGACTTTAGGAAGAAAGATTTCATGCGAATGATTGGATTATATAGAGCATTTCAATTTAGTCTCCAAAATAACAGTGTTGTTTACAACAAGAGGCTTGCACCTTCAAAAGGTGAATGGAAAACAGTTATTTTTAACCCCTTCAGAGAAAATATCTTTTGACATAAAATGACACATACATACTTTTTAAAGAAAAATAAGAGTCAGCATTCCTTTTCCTTACCTCCTGAAAAGTGAGTGTATGATATTCATTTTCCATGCCACACTAGAAACAGCCTTAATAATGCTGAAAGCATGACAAAGAATAGAACTGCCTACTCCAATTTAAGTATTAGTGATGCCAATGAGTGCTAGAGGGGAAAACCCTAAAATCAAGACCTGCCAGGTAAGAAACTTTTCACATTCCCAATATACCCAAAATAGTAGCTGCTCCAGATATCATGAAGGCAGTTTCACAGAGGCAACAGAAATACAAGATGACTATAATAATCCTCAGTTGCTCTGAATTAAATATTATTTGGGAGGACTAGAACCAAACATCATACACCCCTCTTTACCAAATTCCTTCAAATCTCTATCTCGTCACAGGAATAGCCTTGTCTTCACTAGGGGGGAAACGTGTGTTCTTAACTTGAGTTAACTAACTCAAGGTAATATCCTAGTGAAGACAAGGCAGTTTGTAGTTTTCACATGAGTTAACAGGTCACAATAAGGACAATGGGGCAGCTTAGGGATTTCCCTGGCTTGTGAAAACTACAAACTGCCTTGTCGTCACTAAGATTGTATCTCGAGCTAATTAGCCCAAGCTAAGAACACAACTTTTTCCTAGTGAAGATACAGCCTTGAAGGTGCAACCGTGCCTATGCTACAGCCCTTACAGCGGCACAACTGTGGCTCCCTACGGTCTTCTGGGTAGCCACTCTATATCAGGGGAAGCCCAGTGAGTTTCCAGGTGTCAGGGGCAACTCAAGGAGTCTCTGGGAGTCAGGGTAGCCAGATGCTCCATTTTGTTTCAGAGAAATCAAACCAATGTTTGGATTTTTCCAAAACAACATTTTTCAGAATCTCCTTGATACAGGACATTTTGAATTTTCTCATTTTTGTTCCGAATCGGAATGAAAAAACTTATTTTTGAAATATTGGCATTTCCTACAAAAAGACTTCTCAGGGCCTCTGGCTCTGCCTCTGTCCTGCGACAAGTCGTTTGCAGAGGGGTGGCCTATCTTGAACTATTCTTCTTCCATCCTGCTTGTTTCTCTTACAGCCTGCTATTAAATTAACCACAGTGAACTTCCCAATAACCAGCTCGACAGTATTCATATATTATTACAGAGCAGCTCCACACTTGTCAAATGTCAGCACATAGTTACATTTAATAAAAAACTACACAAGCAGTGGGCCTTGCACAGCAAAATTATGAATACAGGATAATTTACCATGTCCCCCTTCCCATCACACTAGGCACAGTTAAAAATCTCTCTCTTCGTTTTGCAGTAAATTGACCTTCATTAAAACAACAAGGAGTCTGGTGGCACCTTAAAGACTAACAGATTTATTTGGGCATAAGCTTTCATGGGTAAAAACCTCACTTCTTCGGACTGCTTGTGCATCCGAAGAAGTGAGGTTTTTACCCACGAAAGCTTATGCCCAAATAAATCTGTTAGTCTTTAAGGTGCCACCAGACTCGTTGTTTTAATGAAGGTCAATTTACTGCAAAACGAAGAGAGAGATTTTTAACTGTGCCTAGTGTGATGGGAAGGGGGACATGGTAAATTATCCTGTATTCATAATTTTGCTGTGCAAGGCCCACTGCTTGTGTAGTTTTTTATTAAATGTAACTATGTGCTGACATTTGACAAGTGTGGAGCTGCTCTGTAATAATATATGAATACTGTCGAGCTGGTTATTGGGAAGTTCACTGTGGTTAATTTAATAGCAGGCTGTAAGAGAAACAAGCAGGATGGAAGAAGAATAGTTCAAGATAGGCCACCCCTCTGCAAACGACTTGTCGCAGGACAGAGGCAGAGCCAGAGGCCCTGAGAAGTCTT
>NC_048305.1:10484463-10518173 GCF_013100865.1 Trachemys scripta elegans
CCCGCTCCCTGTCCCATGACTGCCCCCAGACTTGCTGCCCCATCCAACCTCCCCTTTCCTTCCTGACTGCCCCCCCCATTCCCTGCCCTCTGACCGCCCCAACCCCTATCTTCACCCCCTCCCCCTGACCACCACCCTGAACTTCCCTGCCCACTATCTCACCACCCCTGCCCCCTTACCGCGCTGCCTGGAGCACTAGTGGCTGGTGGTGCTACAGCTGCACCACCCAGAGCACCAGGACAGGTGCTTTCTCTCACTGCTAAAAAGCTGCACCTGATTTCCTGTCTGAATTTGTCTAACTTCAACTCCCAGACATTGGATCTGGTTATACCTGGCTCTGCTAGACTGAAGAGCTAATTAACAAATTTCCGTTCCCCATGTAGGTGCTAAGAGACCGTGACCTTCCCCTTCTCTTTGATAACCTAAATCGATGGAGTTCCTTGAGTCTTTCACTACAAGGCGTCTTTTCTAACCCTTTAACGTATGTGCATCAAAGGTAGACTTCACCTCGCGGTTGCTGGGGAAGTGAGCAAAGCAAAGACCACAGATTAGTTCAAGGGATGCATACATTTGCTTCTGAAAAAGGGCAGGGAAAGACCAGGAAAGTGGCCCTAAAGTATCATCTGAAGAGCAACACTTGGGCTAGAGGAATTTTCCTGTTCCTAAAAACACTTCTGTACTTTTATGACACAGAGACAGCACAGTTACATTGTGGATCTGATCTTAGGCTTCATGACTAGAGGGGAAGAGACCCCAGCCACCCACATATGGGAGCAGAGCCCCATTCTGGGGGAAAGGATGCCACACTTGGAAAGTGAGAAAGCTTACATCATACATCTGCTGACTGGGTCTTTAGTATTTTTATTGAACAGTCTGAATTCCTGGTACTCACATGCTACAAGGCTGGTGAGTGAAATTCACAACCCCGTGCGCAAAGCAACAGTAACAGGTTGTGGGAGGTGGTGCTACACTGGTTTTGCGGGGAATGGAAAGAGTATCTGGTCCAACATCTCTCAAGGGATTTCTGACCCTGCTTGCCAGACCCTTCCCCTCCTTCAGCTCATAGGCCAGAGGTCGGCAAACTATGGCCCGCGGGACCCTCCTGTCTGGCCCCTGAGCTCCTGGCCTGGGAGGCTAGCCCCCGGCCTCTCCCCTGCTGTTCCCCCCTTCCCCAGCTCACTGCGCCACCAGCGCAATGCTCTGGGTGGGGTGGCTGCGAGCTCTTACCAGGCAGCGCAGCTGCAGAGCCAAGGCCGGACCTGGTGCTCTGAAGCAGGTAAGGGAGGCGGGGGGAGGAGGCGCGGCCCAGGCTGGTCCCCCCGCGGCTCCAGCCTGGGTCGGCTCAGGCCCTGGGCTCCCAGCCCCGCGGGCCCGGCGCATCCCCCGGCTCACTCCCCGACCCCGGCTCTCCGGCCCCGGCTCCCCGACCCCGGCGCACCCCCCGGGCTCCCCGACCCCGGCGCACCGGCTCACTCCCCGGCGCACCCCCCGGCTCCCCGGCTCCCGGCTCACTCCCCGGCGCACTCCCCGGCTTCCCGACCCCGGCTCCCCGGCTCCCGGCGCACTCCCCGGCTCCGGCGCCCCCCCCGGCCCCCCGCCCCGGGCTCCCAGCCCGGCGCACCCCCCGGCTCCCAGACCCGCGGGCCCGGCGCACCCCCCGACCCCGGCTCCCGGCCCCGCGCGCCCGGCCCCGCGCCCAGCCCGGCCCGGCACCATGCCCCCGACCCCGGACAAAGAGGCCCCCCCGAGCCTCCCGATTTTCCCGGACATGCCCGGCTTTTGGGGATTTCCCCCCGGACGGGGATTTGAGCCCCCAAAAGCCGGACATGTCCGGGAAAATCCGGACGTATGGTAACCCTATTCTACCCAAATATGTGTATCCATGCATATTAAATTATAAGCAGGGCCGGCGCTTCCATTTAGGTGACCTAGGCTGTCACCTAGAGCAGCAGGATTTGGGGGGCAGCAATTCTGCGGCGGAAGGACCCCCCCGCCTAGGGCGCCGAAAACCCTGGCGCCGCTCCTGATTATAAGAATGCGCTGTATGGTTTTCACTAAAATATGCTGTGGGTTTGGGAGGCGCCCAGATACTAGCTTTACAGAGACAATCACCAACAGAGGTCACCAACACCTGGGTGGGTGCTGCTGAACAGACACCACCAGCCATTGTCCAACAAGGGATCTACAATTCAATAACTCACCTGCATGAGGCCACACCAGGGAAATTGCTCAACTTGCCTGGAGACTCAGTAATGCCCCCAGACATGCCTGGACTTGTATTTTCCAAGGATATGGGACTGCGGGTATAAAACAGAGCACAGGGGCCTCATGGTGGGCCTTTTCTCCTCCCCCCCCCCCACCTATGCTGCAAGCAACAAGGACACTGAGAAGACTTAAGCAGAGGAGACTGGCCCAGATTTCAAGGGTGAAATGTGTGTACTATGAACTGCAATATCCAGTGGGATGAGGAAAAACTGCTTAATCTTGATAGTGCTCAATCTAATAGGGTTGAGAGGTTAGACTGCGTGCTTATATTTTCTTTTGGTAACTAATCTGGCTTTTTGCCTGTCACTTAAAATCTCTCTTTTGTAATCAATAAATTTGCCTAACTGTTTATCTTTACCAGTGAGGTTGCCTGAAGTGTGTGGCAAATCTGCTCAGGTTTGCAAAGGCTGGGGTATGTCCACTTTCCATTGATGAAGTGGTGAACCAGTTAATAAATTTGCAGTCCTCATCTTGAGCAGTGCAAGATGTTATATTCCTGGGGTACAGAGCTGGGGGGGGGGGAGGGGGAAGAAGACAGGACAGGGGACTGGGCTCTGGTGCCTTTCCCTATGTGATTCATACGTGGCTCTGGGAACATTCATGCAATATAGCTAGGTGTGGATCGCCATATAGCGAGCACATCACGAGGCGGGTTTTGCTGCTGATCACTAGCAAGGCATTGTAAGACAGCCCAGACTGGAGAGAGCTCATGGGGCACTGTGGTCCCACAATCCCAGGCTGCACTGCCAGGATCCTGTCACAGCAAGTTTCAGCTATAGCTATGGCAAGACCACACTATTACCGTTGGACATTTTTAAAGTTGTTTTTAATTTAACCCTGATGTTTGATATTTCTGTACATTGTCCCCAAACTGACAGTGTTCGAACTGCTTTTAATAGCCTCCTCAGCAGAGCTTGCTAGAAAACAAGAATTCTGGTTGGTGAAAATTTTTAACATTTTGTTTTTATTCCACAGAACAAAACCAAGACCTTCCAAAAAGTTTTGCAAAAAATGGGAATAGCCAATAGCCCAGCCGTTAGGGCACTCACCTGAGATATGGGAGACATAGGTTGAGACAGGGAAGGGTACATCCCAAGGGAGTGCCTTAATTCCTGGGCTACTGGCAATTCTGGGATGAGGGGGGTTTCATTTTGACTAAAATTGTATCTTGCATCCGGAAAAGCAACCAGACAATTTTTTGATCGAGAAAGCCTTTGAAAATCATCGGCAGCATTACTATCAGAAGGTTGGTGCCTGCCCACAGCAAGTTGCTAAGCAGGAAGCGTTGACAAGATCAAGCAGTGCCATCACCTCCCTTTCAGCTTTGTACTAACTAATGAAATAACTGGTCCCTCCTGTTGCTTTTATGTGGACTGGCATAGTATGTAACTCTGTACATTATCTTGAGAGCAGAGAATTTATTATTTCCTGTAAAATACTAGGCACCCTTGAAGATGATCATAACTGCATAAATTCAGAGCGGAAAATGCTAATCAGGTTTTACTCTATGAAAGACTCAGATTAGTCTGTGTTGTGCTATAAGAGTGGTTTTCAATCCTTTTTCATTTGCGGACCCCTAAAAATTTTCAAATGGAGGTGCAGACCCCTTTGGAAATCTTAGACATTGTCTGCGGATCCCCCTGGGTCCACAGACCACAGGTTGAAAACCACTGTGCTAAAGGACGCATGTTTCAGATATATTCTAGATCCAATTTCCCAGTATTAGCATTTATTTCTAGGTAAAGTTTGGTTCCAGTATAAACTGGCATGTTTAAAAAAAAACAAAAAACAAACATTTTGAAAATTTGTTTCTTTGACTTTAAGTTATCCCACCATCCCCCACCCCATGCTGAACAGAGCTCTCAGGAAGCATTCAGGGCCTTTGCAGTTCAACTGTCCCCTCCACAACCAAATTAACACTGCAAAAAAAAGGTTATGTTTGAAGTATACTTGGTGTATATTCTATAAAAGCTTCAAGTTTTCCCTTAACTTATCCTTTCCTCACCACTCTAAGTGTTACCCTAAAACCATAAACTCTAATTATCTTGGTAACTAGAGCAGAGAGTAATGTGGAAGTTAGGACAAGAATGTTAACTTCTCTCCCCCTTTAAAAAGTCTGTTAAAACAGGTCAAACCATAATGAAGGCAGTTGCTCTGATCATTAAGTTTTATTGAAATATTTAAGAAAACAGTTTCAAAGGGAATATTCTTAGTTTTCTTCTTCGCATGAGGAAGTCAGTCACTAGTTTCAACGCTTGGTTGTTTAAGACTTTTATGCTAGCCATGGGTATATTCAAAAAATTACTAGTCAGAATATTATTAAATAAGTGTTACAGCTAAGATTTTACGTATGGAAAACAACTGATGTCAAATTGCTGGTATCCATTACCCACAGTATGTTGGGGGATATACAAAAATACATTGTACATATAAGCCAGTATTGTTATTGTGATGTACCTTAATATGTTTAAATCAACTTACCTCACAATCCAGCTGACAAAAGAATTTTCAAATACAATAAGCTTATTTATTTTTTTTTTTTTTTTTTTTAAGAACCCTACATTATAGCCTCAAAATGTTCCAGGGAAACTGCCTATGGAATGAAATTCCCTGTTCTCACTTCAATAAGGAGCAATACCTATATAACTAAACACACCAGTAGTGACAATTAAGAGTTTATGGGTTATTATACCTTGTAGGACATTCAAATTATACTTTTTAAACATACCTATATAGACATACATTTGTAAGTACTGGAGGCATCTGCTGAATTATATTTAGAGTAAAACAGGAAAAAAAGCCATTCTGAAAGGGGATTTTTCATATTTATTCAAATATGGGCAGCAGTACATTGTAATGCAATGGTTTAGTCTATCAATTTGAATTCAAAATGGGTTTCCTCCATAACGAAAGACTTAATGACTAGAAAAATAAAAATAAAAATAACTTTTCTTTGAGGCAAAAACTTTTAAAATGGCTTTTATTTATTGAAAACTGCTACCTAACATTAGCTTCCAGAGTATTTCAAGCTAGGAAAATCTTGACACATTTTTACATGGGTTTTCCAGCCCTAGACTACAAGGCTATTTGCCCAACAGGTATACTGTACAACTTTTACATTGTAATACTATAGAAAAAAAATCAATAGCTTCCCACAAAACATCAAGAATGCCAAGGTTTCCTTTAAGAAATCCTCTACCAACCACAACATGTAAGCTGCTCAATTATTTTGACTAACCAGCCATTTTTATCTGTTCAGTCGTACCAAAAAGTTACATATTGGTTCTACAGGATCTCATAACCCAATATTGCCCCTTCATGTAAAATTAAATGAAGTTAATACTCATGAAAAGTTCTGGATTGACAGCTTGTAAGGCTAAAGTCCTCTGTCCAAACTTTCACTTCACTCTGTCATGCCATGGCAGCTTTATGAGCCGGCCAAAATGGTAGTTCAGTGTACACACCTGTTCTATCTTTAGGCTCTGTGCCAGTATTACTAACAAGGCTAACAATTAATTGCTGGTGGCTAGTGAGATATAGAAACATGCCCACCAAAGATTGAAGTGTTAGCTATTTTGCCCTATGTAAAATAAAGTTTCATACAACGGCAACATTGAGTCTGAGTAAGGCCAGGTTTGATCTTCTATTTCCAAGACTCTGACCCATCCAGTTTCTCTCTACCTGTTTGCAATGTAATTTAACAGCAACTGCACTCACAGGTATAGTGTGATCGGTGCTGCCATCTTTGCCATCATAGAATTTAAACATGCACCTCTACCCCAATATAACACGAATTCGGATATAATGTGGTAAAGCAGCGCTCCGGGAGGGGATGCTGTGCGCGCCGATGAATCAAAGCAAATTCGATACAACGCGGTTTCATCTATAACGCGGTAAGATTTTTTTGGCTCCCGAGGACAGCGTTATATCAGGGTAGAGGTGTATTTAGTGTCAAGCACTTCTCAGACAGCCTATCCTTTCATAGATGTGTGAACAGTGTTACTCCCACACAAATAAAACTAAACAGAACTAAATATATCATAGCTCTGCACCACACAAAACTAGAAAGCTCTTACAGAGACCTAATATTTATAAGCACCGCTTAAAAATTTCAAGCGCAGCACTTAGCAAGCCTGCCTCTGCAAAAGAAAATGTAGGAGCAAGGCACTAAGATATGAACATCTCAGGAATGGAGGTTGTTCCGAACTCTGAAATATTCATAACATTACGGTTCTTTCAAAAGTTTACAACTGAACATTGACTTAATGCAGCTTTGAAACTTCACTATGAAGAAAAATGCTGCTTTCCTTTTTTTAAGTACAGGTTGAACTTCTCTAATCGGGCACTCCCTGGTCCAGCAACATCCGTGGTCCAGCATAGGAGCCGACTCTGTGGGTGCGGAGCATCCACTGGCACCAAGCTTCTCCCTCTGGCCCCTACTCCCCTGTGTTTACCAACTCCTCCTCCCTCCCAGCGCTTCCGGAGCACCGCGAACAGCTGATTTGCGGCATTCAAACTCCAGGAGGGAGTGGGAGGACGTGGGGCCAGCAGCTGGGACCCCGGGCTGGCATTGGAGCCCCCAGGCGGGGTGCCAGCAGCCAGGACTCCAGGTGGCAGCGGTGACCCCACGTAAGGGGGCCCACACTGGGCGCAAACCCTGGAGGTGCTGTAGCATCCCCTGCACTCCTACTTCCCGCACCTATGGAGACCCGCTGGCACTCTGCATTGACTTCCCATGGTTCAGCAAATTCTCTGGTTCGGCACTAGTCAGGTCCCGAGGGTGCCGGACTAGAAAGGTCGAACCTGTAGTTTACGTTTAACGCAATGTACTATACTGTATTTGCTTTTTTTGGTGAGTCTCTGTTGCTGCCTGATTGCTTACTTCCAGTTCCAAATGAGGTGTCTGGTTGACCGGTCACCTCATAACTCTGAGGTTCTACTGTATTGCTAGGATTATAGTATTGATGCACATGTAGCCAGCCTGCCCCTATTAAGCACTAGTTCTGGCTCGTGCACACCCACGCACCCATTCCTGAATCATTTACTTAGCTTTAGCTAGGCATTTACATGAGTATAGATGAAGTCAATTAAAAAAAAAAGTCAAGCTTGGATGCAGTTAAATCTTTTAATTTTAGTAGAAGCCCTGCAACTGAGATTGTACTCTTAATCTGATGTGTCAAGCCATTAATCATAAAAGTTATTCTAGAAAAGATACCATAGTGTCAAATATATGCAGATTCACAAACTTATGAAGAGAACTCAAATATGGGTGTAGGAAAATTTTCATTTTGACTATGGAAGGCCTGATCTTGTGGGCAACAGCTGAATTTGTAGCTCTATCAATAAAGCCATTGTTGGCTGTAGTTCAAAGGAATAAACAGTGGTTCAGAAGATAAGTGACAAAGTAATGTTACTCTCCTTTTTCCTGAAAATTTTTATTTTTAAAAAGCTGGAGAAAGTGTTTAAGATCAAGTACAAATACTTATTCCTGTACAAGACAGCATTATAGATCTGTGAACGTTTATCAGTTTAGCTTTATTCCTTTAAGGCATTTTATAAGAAACAGAATTTATCATGATATGTAAACAATTTTGTTCCTTTAAAAAGATTATTTACTTATGTACTAGGTGATACAGGGATTACCACATGTAAGCACAAACTCTGTCATTCAATAAAAGGACACAAGAAGAACTTAAGTGATCAAAACCGTGGGACTGCAGTAGCTAACTACAAAGCATCCTTTAATAAGTACTTGAGTTTTAGAGTTTTCAGCCTCTCTCCCAAACATTTTATCTGGGTGGGTAAATAACATGAGTTTGTGATAGGGAAAGGGGAAGGTGAATAGTTATTATACATAACGGGCCTTGCGCTCTGCACAGAAAAACTTTAGAATTACAAGAGACAGGCCATAATTCACTGCACCTAGTATTCTCCACAATACATTTCTTTCCCTCATTTTCTTAGGAAAAGGAATTACCCATAGATTCCCCCTTTTTTATTTAGTGTTTGTATTGACAGACTGGGCATCAAAGTCCTTCAATTAGTGACAACAAATGCAGCAGGCAGCTGCAGTACAAGCCTTATCACAGCCATACACCAGTGTGCTTCAACCCGGACCCTGAAGGATTTCCTATGTGGGAGAAAGGGCAACTTAATCTCTATCTGCATTCAATCGTTAGCTTCTCTGCTAAGAATGCCAACTGTAGGCCTAGACTATACAAGAAGAAACTCATTCATCAGGATTGGGATAAAGAGCACCATTTCACACAGGACGCAAGTCTTTACAGTAACAATTTCTGATAATTATCTACCACATCTGCATTTGATGTAGAAATAAAAAGGCTCTGCACTCAATTACCAATTTGCTAAGCCATTCAGTCTTCAAACAGTATGAGAAAGAGAGAGATTAATCAAATTTGTATTGGAAGTGAAGTATAGGGTCATCACTAATAGTGCATAACTGCTAAATGATTTAAGAGGCCTAAAACATGCCAATTCTGGATAGGTAGAACAGACAGCTAGAGAACTTAGCTCCTTTGCAATGTAAGCACTGCCATTTATAAAAAGTGAGGTGTATGCTAAAATACAAAAAGGTACCTAAAAAGCCAGGTGTTGGCAATTACATCCAAAACAGCATGGGTGTATATCAGGGCAAAAACAAGAACTGACTAGTCCACAGCAGTGCCAAAAGTTTACCTTGTATCAATTACTCTTTAAACGGTTGTTAAAAGCAATGTTATAAAACTGGAATGGGACAAGACTAATAATTCATATTCTGCAACGTATATAGTGTGTTTGTGACTGCACTTTCCAAAAGTTAATGCAAATGTTTTTACACCATCCATATCTGTTTAAAAAAAAAAAAAAAAGTATTTCAAGAGGTGTACACTTAAATCACATTGTTCAAATTGAGGCAAACTTTGCTGTAATAAAGGCTAACTTTGTTTACGACAGAAGTCTTCCATAAGATGTTACGCAGCTACATATAAAATAATGATTGAAATCTGGAGCCACACATGTAAAGTTCTATTAACACTAAAAATCTATGATATGTATTTACTCCTAAAATCAGTCTTCAAAATTCTTGTCCCTAATGTGACAGTGAAGAAAATATGTTCCAGTTAGACATATACCTGTTTAAGTTTCATATGAAGAGGGGGAAAAGTGTTGCAAATTTTTCAAGAGACTTCACACCCCACTTTCCCCAATAGGGCTCAATTGTCACTTTAGTATCACAAGAACAAATTGAAATGCAAAAATAAATCAACAATATGTAATGGAATTGGTCACAAAGGGGGTAAAAAGTTAAACCATATCTGTTCTCCATCTAGCTCACAGTATCCACACTGGAAGAATTAAAATAAGTTCACTAAAGGTAGAGTTGAAGGTAATACTGAAGCACTATGAAACTGAAGAGATGGGATTAAGTGGTGAGCCCATTTGTGTAAGTACTTTATCCAGCCACTGAAGGGGCCCATGAAGATGAATTTCTATCCAGCATGGGGTGCTTGTGACATCTTGCCGGTGATATTCCGCTCCCCAACCCTATAAAAATGAACAAAATGTTATACCTTTGACGTTATGAGTGTATGCTCTTAAACCAAACTAATTTTAGCAACAGGAAATACAAAGTTAGCTTTAAATGTCTTACAGCCTATTAGAGGCCCTCAAATAAGCAAGAACAATTGTAATCTAAGGCCTGGTCTCCATTACCCCCCCACTTCGGACTAAGGTACGCAAATTCAGCTACGTTAATAACATAGCTGAATTCGAAGTACCTTAGTCCGAACTTACCGTGGGTCCAGACGCGGCAGGGAGGCTCCCCCGTTGATGCTGTGTACTCCTCTCGCCGAGCTGGAGTACCGGCGTCGACGGTGAGCACTTCCGGGCTCGATCCGGGCTCAATTTATCGCGTCTAAACCAGACGCGATAAATTGATCCCAGAACATCGATTGCCTGCCGCTGGACCCTCCGGTAAGTGAAGACGTACCCTAAAGGGGAAGAAGGGGGCAGGGGGGAGAGGAGGAAAAAAAAAAAAAAAGGAAGAAGAAGAGGAAGGACGGTGTTGAGGTTGTCACTGGACTATGACTCAGGAGCTCTGGGTTCTGGTCCTGTCTCTAACAGACTTCTTGTGTAACCTTGGCCAAGATTAACCCTTGTCTCTCATTTCTCCATTTATAAAATGTGTATGATATTTCCTTTCTCCTAACTTCTGTCTGCTTTGTTTAAGCTCTTCGGGGAAAAAAGTCTCAGTAGGAGTTTGTAGAATACACAACATGATAGGGTTCCAATCTAATTTGAGGCCCCTAGGATTACCATAAAACAAGTACATAACAGAAAGAAGTGCTAACACTAATATTGTATAAAATCAATCATTGATGGATTCCAAGTGATAGAGGCTGCAATTCCACAAGTTATTGGACTCGAAGCCTGTATTAATTCAGGGAAGTCCTATGGCTTGCGCTACGCAGCTGGTCAGACTAGGTGATCATAGATTTTTAAGGCCAGAAAGGACCACTGAATTAACACTAGAAGCTCAGAAGAGTTCTTTGTAAAGAAAATTCCAGGAGTAAATTAGACCCATGCCTTTTACTTCAGAATATCAGAAAAAACAGATGCTTTTTTACCTTGATTAATACTAACTGTATTTTCAAAGTCAGTTCTTTGTGAGTACAAGAACACCTCACATGCTCCACAGGATTACTGTGCAAGAACTACACAGACAGGTTGGAAGAGTGGCCTCCACAAGCAATAAAACCTAAGATTATCACTGCTCCATGGGACTTTAACAAAATAAATTATTTTACAAATGTGTTAAGTTAACTGTGTTTATTAATTAATTACCCATCAAACACCTTCTCCCTCCTACAAACCCACTTTTCAAAAATCCTTCCTCCACTGACCACCTTACAGTGATCTCTACACACATTTCTTTTCCACAATTAATATAAACAAGTCAAAATACCAAACACAGCTATTTGATGCACACCTGGCTGCAATCCTGAAGGTTTCAACTGCTCAGTCACTGCGGCCAAACATCAACAAACTGACAGAACTGAAGCACTGCCAGGTGTCTGGCGAACACTAAAAACTCTCTGGCAGGCAAAGAATTGTATAAAGTTGTATGACAGTTTTATTATGTCTAAGAAATTCGAAATAAAAAATACAATATAAACATTTGCTTTTCTGAACACCATCTTCAATGACATTATTGGCCTGCTGGGAGGATTTGAGGACCAGCATTGGCCCTAAGGTAAATTGAGTTTGAGACCCCTGATTTAATTGGACCAGATGGAGTAGGGACCTGCTAAACTACTATGGTCAATACACTTACCTGGCACATATCACACCTAAAACAGTAAATGATACTCCAATACAAGGTGTCAGATTAAAATGTAAAAATCATGTTACATTGCAAATAACTTTCTGCAGTATAGTATCAATGCCAATCTGAATACTTTGCTTGAACCTCTCTCATTCCACAGTAAATTTAAATGCTTAGATAAAGAATGTATTTACCTTTACAAAACTCATTCGAATGGTGCACATTTTGGTGAGCTCATACACTGCCTCAAATCCATGATTGACAGACTGAGCTAAAAGCTGAGCAAACTCCTGATTGTTAAAAATTTTAAGGCTGCAGCCACTGGGAATCTTGCACACAGTTGTAGGGTGAAAGCCATGATGGTAGTTGCAGTTCCTGCTCTGTACAAATATGCTGCTGTCACTTAAGCACTCAGCATAGACTTCCCCACCAACATAGTAGAGATGAACTCCTTAAAAACAAAAAGGAAAAAAAAAAAACAGATTAAAAAATTGTTTCAAGCTGTATTACTGCAAGTAACTCCCTTGAGCTCTGAGACAATTTAGTCAGCCTTCCATTTGAAGAACTTTCCTGAAAAGATATTTTTCCAGTCACATGCACACAAGCAGTTCAAAACACTTTCATCTCAAACTACTTCATTTTATATCAGCCACTAGATGGCCTTCTCTCATCAATTATAGGGCAGAATGCCCAGTGTCCAGCTCAAAGCAGCACTAGATCCTCCCAGAACAGATGCATCTCCACTGCTACAACGATCACCACTCCCCAACCCCCCTTTACACACAAACCCACCTTTCAAGATCCATGGGTCCTACACATGCCTATCATAATATGTGCTGTACTTCTGTATTAAATGGCCCAATAGCAACTGTGTGAATGAAACCAGATAAACAATCACTACACTCTCAAATGAACTCACATAGGAAAATGATAAAAGACAAAAACACCATACAACCTGTGGGTGAATATTTTTCACAAAGCAATCACTCTGTATCTGATCTATTAGTCCTCATCCTCAAAGGCCCCTTGAAATGTGTGAACTGCTTTTGCTAAACTATCTGTTCCATCTTGTATTTAGCTGTGACACTCTGAGTAACTTTCCCTGACCTGAAGAGCAGCTCCATAAGCTAGTCTCTCACCAACAGAAGTTGGTCCAATAAAAGATATTACCTCACCCATCTTGTCTCTCTAGTATCCTGAGATCGACACAGCTACAACACTGCATATAATAAGGGAAGACCTGAACTGATCTTTCAGACTGACAGCTATTGGTGAACTCATCAGGTCCACTGGGAGTCTAGGGTGGGATGAAGTTTGGGGAAAGGAACTTCGAAGCAGATTGCTTTGTCAGTCAATCAACTGCAAGTGGCTCACAGTGGATTTGGGGTCAGGTCTCTCTCCCATGTAATTCTGTTCTATTCTGCTTCTTTCTTGCCCCAATACTCAGTTGGCCTTCCCAGGGTAAGGCATTGGCTGGGGATTTCTGAGGAGCTGAACTGGAGAACAGCGGTACATAGCAGGTTGTGACAGAAATGTCTGCTTTTCCCGGGGGAAAATAAAACTCAAGATGAAGAAATAACTTGTAAGCTATTTAATTCTGAAATTTCAAAAGTGACCCATGGCTGAGCTTCAGGGCTTTTACAAAAATGTGAGAAGTTTGGCATTTTTTTGGTGGCTGTTTTGTTATAGTGAGGCTAAGAAAGGGGAGACATTCAAGGTAAATTTCATAAGTAGAAATGTATCTGTATTCCCTTGTGAAGTTAACAGAAATAATCCTAGAAAATTCAACTGTCCCAGGAACAGTGACTCTACACTTATCTTGGAGTTAAAATTACATTATTAAGATTACAGATTTTAACTTTAAGTTTTAACTTATGCAAGCCTCTCAACCCAGTAGTCCTGGGGGAATTCTGTGCCCATCCAGACCCCCAAACCTTCATCTGGACCACCGCTTCAGAGTCCCACTTCTGTTGCATCCAGTGGCCTATCCTCCCCAATGCCATGCTGGAGTCTCCACATTCATTTGACAAATAAAACTTGCAGAATTTTTAAATGTTTTGGTACAGAATGCCTTCAGGAGTAACACAATTAGCACAGCTCTGTAATACTGTCTCCATTTCTAATCTATTGATGGTTCCAGTAGTCCACATCAGAAGTAGCCCAAAAGAAAGCTACCCACATCCCTCACCCATCTTGGATTCACTCCGACGAAACAGATCCTTATAGCCTTATTTTAGTTTTGCTTTCAACCTATGCAGGATATTTAAACATACTAGACAGCACTCAAATATCCTGTGTGAACTGAGAACAAAACTCAAATATTATTAAGAGAGAACACTTGACAGATACTCCCAGGACCTACAATTCTGTTGAAGTGCTGGCACTGAATACAGTACAGTCCCAGCAGGCTTGTTTGCTAACTATTCTACCTACTCTAGAAGGGGAGTTTTATATTGTACATCATTTAGATTAGTTGGATGGATTCTGTGATCAGCATTCTTCAATGTGTATCACATATATACAAATACGTTTAAATCACAATTTGTTTAAATAAATCTTTTCTCCAGGCTTATTATGTGCCACTGCAACCACCATATACAATTTCAATTTTTGCACATTGCAATATGTCTGTTTTCAATGAAGTCTTTGCTTGTCAACTTATTGCTTTTAATCATAAAAGAGGCATGTCATAAACATACAGCTAAGGGTAGCATAAAATCCCTCTTTACCCTCTAACAGGTTAATTCCTCTTTTATCTGTAAAGGGTTAAGAAGCTCAGATAACCTGGTTGGCACCTGAACAAAGGGACTCCAATAAGGGGAGAAGATACTTTCAAATCTGTGGGGGAAGATTTTTTTTTGTCTTTGTTTTGTTCTCTCAGAGTCACCAAAGGAACCAGGGCAGGGCAAATATATCTCCCTAAGCCATATCTGGACTAAGTATCTAGTATTGCAGAAATAGTAGGTAATAGCAAAGAAATGCATTAGATTTTCTTTTGTTTTAGCTTGTGAATTTTCCCTGTGCTCAGAGGGAGGTTTATCCCTGTTTTTGTAACTTTAAAGTTTTGCCTAGAGGGGAAATCCTCTGTGTTTGGAATCTTTTTGTTACCCTGTAAAGTTATCTTCCATCCTGATTTTACAGAGGTGATTCTTTTATCTTTTTTTAAAATAAACTTCTTTTAAGAGCCTGATTGTTTTTCAGTGTCCTAAAGACCCAGGGGTGTTGATCTGTGCTCCCTTTGTAAGCAATTGGTTAGGATATTATTCTCAAGCCTCCCCAGGAAAGGGGGTGTAGGAGCTTGGGGGGGATATTTTGGGGGAGGTAGGGCTCCCTGAATGTTTGTTTAAATCACTTGGTGGTGGCAACGATCAAGGACAAGGTGGAACTTGTGCCTTGGAAAAGTTTTAACCTAAGCTGGTAAAAATAAGCTTAGGGGGTCTTTCATGCGGGTCCCCACATCTGTATCCCAGAGTTCAGAGTGGGGAAGGAACCCTGACAAGGCATAAAGTACACTTATGAATTACCTTTTCCAATATGTCGCCTAGTGTTCTCAATAGTTGAGTTGCGATTAACATTGGACAGCAAACCTAAGCAGAACCTGTTTTTATTGTTAGAAGGATCTGTAAATCCATCCACTAAGACACTGGTGGAAGATGCGTGAAAAGCCTCTCCAACGCGATTGTTTAATTCATAGTACACAATTGAACACCAGTGCTTGGGCTCTTCATAAGCAACAGGTTGAACATCTATAATAAAATGAAGTTAAAATGAGTCAATATGTATTTCAATTTAGAAGCATTTAACAATTCCTTTCACATAGCATAAAAACATAAGAACGGCTGTACTGGGTCAGACCAAAGGTCCATCTAGCCCAGTATCCTGTCTACCGACAGTGGCCAATGCCAGGTGCCCCAGAGGGAGTGAACCTAACAGGTAATGATCAAGTGATCTCTCTCCTGCCATCAATCTCCACCCTCTGACAAACAAACAGAGTCTAGGGACACCATTCCTAACCCTTCGTGGCTAATAGATATTAATGGACTTAACCTCCATGAATGTATCCGGTTCTCTTTTAAACGCTTATATAGTCCTAGCCTTCACAACCTCCTCAAGTAAGGAGTTCCACAAGTTGACTGTGCACTGTGTGAAGAACTTCCTTTTATTTGTTTTAAACCTGCTGCCTATTAATTTCATTTGGTGACCCCTAGTTCTTGTATTATGGGAATAAGTAAATAACTTTTCCTTATCCACTTTCTCCACATCACTCAATTTTATATACCTCTATCATATCCCCCGTTAGTCTCCTCTTTTCCAAGCTGAAAAGTCCTAGCCTCTTTAATCACTCCTCATATGGGACCCTCTCCAAACCCCTAATCATTTTAGTTGCCCTTCTCTGAACCTTTTCTAGTGCCAGTATATCTTTTTTGAGATGAGACCACATCTGTATGCAGTATTCAAGATGTGGGCCTATCACTGATTTATATAAGGGCAATAATATATTCTCCGTCTTATTCTCTATCCCTTTTTAATGATTCCTAACATCCGGTTTGCTTTTTTGACCGCCTCTGCACACTGCGTGGACATCTTCAGAGAAGTATCCACGATGACTCCAAGATCTTTTTCCTGATTTGTTGTAGCTAAATTGTATGTATAGTTTGGGTTATTTTTTTCCAGTGTGCATTACATTTAGCCACATTACATTTCATTTGTCATTTTGTTGCCCAATCACTTAGTTTTGTGAGATCTTTTTGAAGTTCTTCACAATCTGCTTTGGTTCTTCACAATCTGCTTAGCTATCTTGAGCAGTTTAGTATCATCTGCAAACTTTGCCACCTCACTTTTTACCCCTTTCTCCAGATCATTTATGAATAAGTTGAATTGGATTGGTCCTAGGACTGACCCTTGGGGAACACCACTAGTTACCCCACTAGTTAGCAGTAAAAAATTGCTCCTGCAATCTCACGCCTGTATCTTGTGCTCAGACTTGAAAGGCAGTATGATATGGTTAAAAAGGCCACTACCAATTTGTTGAAATCTAGTCAGTTTAAAAAAAGGTGAGTAAGAACACCTACAGGTACTACACCTGCCCTGAGTTACTCTGAAAGTTTTGTTTCACGATCATTTTCTTATTTTGGTGCCTTTCCCTCTTCCTGAGGCTTATGTGAAAGATTCATTCAAACAAAGGGAAAAATTATACAAGTGCTGCCAAATAAACAAACAAGAAGAGAAAGATTTTCTGTATAAACTTATTTATAATTGACATTTTGAGGCCTGATATTCAGGGATGCTGAGCAAGCACAACTCCACGTGCAATCAAAAGTAAAAGAGATTGTTCAGACCCTTCTTGGGAGGGAGGGGGGAATAAATAAATAAAAAATCAGGCCCCTAGTTATTAAAATAAGCTCAATTCAAAAAAGAGATTTTGTGGTTTTCTTCTTAACTGGTTTAAAAACAAGCCAACCAACAAAACGGTGTAAAAATGAACTAGATTGGGGTTGTTTCATCTTGCATTCTCTTCCTGGTGGCTGCTCCTCCTGGTACAACCCTGGACTTCTTCCATTTTCATTTGCAAGTTATATCTACTTAACACCAGATAAATTACTCCAATTAAGTCACCACTGAATCTGGATCTCAGCATTAAATAAGCCAGCCAAAAATTAATTATACACCATACTATCTTACCTCTGCTGGATATATTTGGCATAATTTGAGAAATCATAGTGTTGCTTGTGTCCATAGACTGTGAATTATCCTGCCCCATCTGATCTTCAGGAGGCATATATGCAGGAGGTGGAGTATCAGCTTCAAATAAGGAAAAAACACACAAGTTAAAACTATAAATGAAGACTGACAAATGCCATCAAGTGGAGCATAAGGCCTTGCTTTGCTCACTCAGCTAGGCCACACTTAAATTTTGTCAGGTGCTTGGTTATTAGAGTGATGAGTATATATACACATGCTTAGTTAGATGCATGTATTTATTAAGAGTCCCAAGTCAATACTCTTCAGCACAACAGCAGTATTTGAGGTCTTATAAGAAACTACCATTCCGTACTACTGGATGATATTTAACATAAGCTATGCCCTCTGTGAATTCAGAATTTGTTCCTGTCAAATTCCTTCTGTTTTAAAAGAGGACTGTTACATATTAAGATATTTCCTCTCTGCTTTGCACCTCATATTTAAAAAACACTGAATTAATTTAGTAATCCCATTTTTCCATATCCCAGCCACACGTCAGATGGTATTTGGAAAATAAAAACTATAACAAATAATTCACAAGAGCTCTGACACATATCAAGGAAAAAGAAAAGTAGTAATGAATGATTAACAGAGAATCAGAATTGGTTGACATTAAGCCAATATCAATTGATACCAGAAACACACAGAGGCTACAGGGAATTGCAATAGCTTTTGGTATTACTATACAAGCATGTTTTAATTTATCAGCAGAGTTCGCATACAGACTGTTCTCACCTGGTAGCTGAAATGGACTAGATGGTCCAGAACTGGCAGGGGAACTCGGGTAAGTGCTGCTCACTGGAGAAGGTGGGTAGGGGCTGTTTGGTGAAATGGAAAACGGAGTGCTGTTGGGTTGCTGGAAAGAATCTGGAAATGTAGCATTTTGTGGCATGTGCGGTTCATTGTGGCTTAGGTTCCTGAACTGAACTAGAAGGCTGTGCTGTGGATTGAATTCACTATGTCTAGGCACTAACACTGGAGGTAGAACTAAAAAAACAAAACAAAAACAAAAAACAATCAGACAAAACAAAATTGTTAAAAATATAGCTAAAACAAAACAGCATAAAATAATGCACTAACTATTCACTAATTACAAAAAAATAAAAAATAAAATAAAAAAAAAATCCCATTACCAGCTGAGGAGAAGCAAGAAGAGGGGGTTATAAGATTTAAGTGCTTCTTACAATTTGTGGATTTTTAAAAAATATATACTTTGTAAAACTACTTTACACTTCTGCTCTTTTTCCTGCCAAACTTAATTTATACTTCACAACACGAAAGTTATTTGTTACCAATTTAGTGAGCCTTTTGTACAGAGCGTGGATACCAAGTGGAAAGTACTAATGATTTTAAAGGATTAGTGTCCTCCTAACATACAATTAAGTGCAAAAAGCTACATTAACACATTGAACTCTAAACTCAAGTAAGGAAATTCAAAAGTCAATGTTTCTACAACAACATTAGCAATCCAAGTACACATCTGATATATGTTATTTTGGATTCTGTACAGACGCTTTCAAACATACACCTTCCTACAAGCACCATTTCTAAGATAGCGTTGTAAGAACAGCAACTTACAAATTCCTGACTTGTGTGTGCAAATTCTCCACTTTAACCTGGCTTACCGTTGGTAACCTTGTACCAGGAACATGGCTATATCTAATCATTCCTCGTCTGCCCTCCCCCAATCACCTGTTGTCTAGAACTTGACTGGGGAGCACCACAGTCGCTCCACAGCTCTTCTTCCTGTCTTATGAACACTGAGCCTGATAGAACACCCAGTGATTAAAAAAATACTGACTACTAATAAGAATTCTGAGGTTTATAGTTAAATTTCTCAAAGAATATGAAGTCTTCCGTTGACTACTTTTGTATTTAGAGCTGAATACTCGTCACAATAAAGTCAATGACAATTCTGTCATTGACTATCAGGACCAGGATTTAGAAATCTCTTCCATAGATCAAATTCTACACAGTAAACTGTAGCTGTAAGGTTTTTACCAGGAAAACTGCACCTATTCTAACCAGAATGTTATACTCCACCCCACTCCTACCCCTAACAATTTAGTTGGCAAAGCAACACAGTCCGTGGGCAATTTGTTCAGTTTTATAGACAGCAAAGCTCAAACTTACCTGGGCTCTCCACCCTTTTGTAGTGGTAAGGATTAATACAAACTTCCTTCTGTTTAGATCCAAAAGGAAATTCACAAATATCCAATGGCTTCAACTCATGATGACTCTGAAGATCAGGCCAACGCCAGACACGACAGTATATAACATGGGGCAGGCCTTTTCTGTGAGAAACTTGAAGTCTCCCATCTAAAGAACGAGGAATAGTAACACACTTGCTGGGTTGTCCGGGACTGCTCAAGGCTTTTTCTAATTCTTCCATAGCACCCTTTTTCTTTTTCAACTTTTTTACCAAAGCATCAACTGCCTTTTCCGCCCATTTTTCCTCTTCATCTCCTTGTTTCCAGCCCAATAAACGCTTTACAGCTGGGCTAGTAAAAGAGAACAAACTGGCCATTGACGTCATTTGACACAAGTCTTCAGAAAACCTTTCTATAAATAAATGTCAATGTCTACAAGAAGCAACTGACCAACTGTATTATTTCTTGGAAGACAACACCTGATTGAATAGATGTCACTTATAAAGCAAAAGGGACGATTCTTCTAATTTAGTCCTGTTTAAAACAAAGAACAAAAAATAGCAAGTAGTTAGCCACTATGTTTTGTTTGGGGGTTTTTGGTGGGAGGGAAGAGGAAGGCAGAGCTGAAAACAATTCAGATACACCTCTACCCCGATATAACGTGACCTGATAGAATGCAAATTCGGATATAATGTGGTAAAGCAGTGCTCCGGGGGGGGAGGGGAGGGGGAAGGGGGAGAGAGGAGGAAAGAGCTGCACACTCCGGCGGATCAAAGCAAGTTTAATATAACGCGGTTTCACCTATAACGTGTTAAGATTTTTTGGCTCCCGAGAACAGCGTTATATCAGGATAGAGGTGTATTAAATAGGAAGAGTGATTATTTCCACCCTTGATTTTAGATCTAATTTTTAAAAAAAACATTGAAGTCCCACATCACAACTACCATTCTTTTAACAGAAGGAAAATTTTGTAGGACTCCTTTCAGACTCCTCTCTATCTCCTGTAACTTTGGATTTCCTGACATTGGTTGGTTTAATGGGACTTCAATGCAAAGCTTTCCAAGTTAGCTTTTTATAGTATACAGTTTAGTGTAGATATGGCATAGGTAAAACACACATACAAAACTTATTTGCTTAATAGCTAAAAAGTTTACTAGACTACAAACAGAAGAACTAATTCTACTCACCAAAAGATAGATATAGACAAATTGAGTGATACCGGTAACCAGCAAGTTCCAAGGGCAATACTCTGGAGCAGTGGTTCTGAACCAGGGGTATGCAGAGGTCTTCCAGAAGGTACATCAACTCATCTAGATATTTACCTAGTTTTACAACATGCTACATAAAAAGGACTAGCGAATTCAGTACAAACTAAAATTTTATACAGCCAATGATTTCTTTATACTGCTCTATATGCCAAAATTTAAGTACAATATTTATGTTCCAATTGATTTATTTTATAATTATGTGGTCAAATGAGAACAAACGATTTCTCAGTAATACTGTTCTATGACATTTTATGTCTGATTTTGTAAGCAAGTAGTTTTTAAGTGAGGTGAAACTTGGGGGTACACAAGACAAATTAGACTCCTGAAAGGGATACAGGCGTCTGGAAAGGATGAGAGCCACTGCTCTGGAGAGCCCTATCCTGACATCACCTTACTGCCGAGAAGGGAGAGTATGCTGAAGCTTCTACCAGGGTGCTATTCTTGGACTCTGCTTGGGTATTCCATTGTTTGTAGCTGACTAATAATGAGGAGATTGGAAGAATAACTGAGGATAGCTAATAAAAAAGGGTTTTAGACATAGTCAATCACCTTGGTCACCTCACTGATACACTTGGCCACTTTCCCCCAGTCTCCTGGCTGCTGGGATAAGGATTATAAGCAGTGGATTTTCAAGCTTTTGCAATACGTTTTCTTCCTAAAAAGGTGGAGACTGCAGAATAAGTGCCAGAAGTAAGACCTTTACCATAAAATGTTTGAGGGAGTTAATTTGAACAGTACTGTTCTGTACACAACGTCATAAAGAAACAGTGTTCACACATGGCCCTTGTTTTCTCTAATACCCACCAGATTCTGGTGTAAATCTGTGTTTGGTTTTTTTTAAAACAGGGAGTAAAGATGACATGAGGAAATGATGTGTTGTGGCAACTAGCTGATAAGAGCTCCTGAAATCCCTTGTGATTACTACACAAGCAAGTACAGACAATGAGCAGCTGGTAAAAAGCAAGAGCGGAGCTAAGAGAAAGGATGTCAATAACAAAAGATGCTTCCTTTCTTGCTACAGAGACTGCCAAACAATATTGTCTCTCAGCTTTTGATAAACTCTGGTGAATGAGAACATCTAACATACTCTGGAACACTGAATCTGCATACGGGAGAAAAAAAATCCATCTAAGTATTTCAGTCCTAAACAAGATAAAATTATTCACTTTCAAGATGTCACCATTCTCATACCACTGTCTTTAATCATCAGAACTTTCGTTACTTTTCTTACGACCCATACAAGTAAATTAGATTACCTAAAATAATTGGTGGTGTTTTTTAACTTCAGACCGCATCCTGTCAGACTGCTTTAAAAATAACTAGCGATAACGATGGGTACCTTCCTAATATTTAATATTTAGCCACCGGAAAAACTGTTTACGGCACTGGTTATTACACTTTATGACTGCAACTAAAGCATTAACGTAAGCCTACATCAAGCAACCATTTTGAATATCAGCCAAGGGTAAAAGTGTAAGTAATTCGGAACCAAAATATCAATACTCTAACCACATTCAGCTTTTATTTTATTTTATTTTAAATAAAGGAAGGCACACTTTGCCATGATAAAGATAAAAGGTTAACACTACTTTGGACAGACTTTCTACAGGAAGAAAAACTATCCTAGGTACCCTACCTCTCAACCCAGCATCCGTTTCTATGAAAGCTCTGGGAGGTATGCCTAAGTAATAAGGAATTCAAAACTGAGAAAAGCACCAGTAGAAACCCTATTAAAAATACTTCTTACTTGCTCCTAAATACACACCATACTAACAAAAAAGAAAAGAGAAAGAAGATGGACATTACACTGCTTTGATAAGCACTTATTCTGTGCTCCATAACCATCTTTATATTACAGGTGCTATTTTTTAAACAGCAATTACTCATAATTAGTTTCCAGGCAAAAGAGAGATGTGACAAATGGCTGTCATGTTATTTCAGTGAAAAGTTTGTTTTCTACCTGAACGATCATGCATACAGAAAGCCTTTACCTATATGCAGCGTTACAAGTAACAGGAAACACAGAAAAGGGACAAAATTTAGCTAAAAGAACAGACTGAGTTTATCACCTTAAATGGCATGCAAGTTTAGTAAAAGACAAGTAAAAGCTGCTCAGTCATAAGTAACTTACTTTCCAGGTATGAGGACCACGCATTTGCTAGCTCTTATTAATATGCTCCACCTCCAAGCTTCCTTATAAACATTAATTCACTCCGTAAGGTAAATAAAGTATCATGCTCATTTTTACCCAAAGCTAAGAAGCAACCCAGTGGTAAAACCAGACCAAAACCCCACAAAATAAACTGTCAGGAGTTTTAAGATCTTAGCCCTTGCTCACTCCACCTCTAATAAATAAATGACAAAATCACTATATGTGTCCACATAGAATATCAGGGAAAGGAACAAACAAACAAAAAAAATCCCAAACACATGTTCTATTTTTGACATGTTTTCACAAGCTTAATGTAGCCCTGTGAGAGAAAAAAAAAAATTTTTTTTTGCTATTTATATTATTTTAAATTTTAAAAAGAGCCATTAAATACTACCAAGTGACAGAGCACAGCCATAGGAAACACTTATTATGAATTATTACTGCAAATGCATACCCTAGAGATCCCTTAGCATTTAACTAATTTTAGGACATTTCTAGATGTTTTCTTCTAAACCGTTCTGATATGGCTGTCCCGTGTGTTATGCAATAGAAGTGCAGAACATGTACCAATCAATAGTATTTTATTTGGTATGTGCCATAACATGCAATATATATTTGAAATTTTACCAATTTTATATTCCTTGTGAAACATTTGATACAGATACAGTAAGCAAATGGCATTTAAAACCATAATGAACGTTAGAGAAAGAGAAAAAAAAAATGTCATTAAAGGCAAAGAGGTTCTTTATAATAACCAACCTAAGCACCCACAACGCTGCTTTCCTGTTAGAAGTGCTTTAGTGTTCTCAATTTTGGTGAAGTGAGAATCAATTGGCAGGAAGCAAATGTCAACAGAATTTTGTTACAGTTCTGTCTTCCACACACATGATTTTAGGAAAAAATGTTGGGGTAGATATCGTCTGCTTTCCTGCTCTGAACGCTCAATAATCAGACTGCAAAACTAAGGTGCTGTGTTCCTGAGATCTAACAACAGAAGGTTGAGGCTTTAGGGGTTCTTGAGTGTCTTTGAGAAAAATGACCATTGCCATTCTCCTGAAAAATGGGAATGGATAAGACTACAAAGGATAACATACTAAGAAACTTGCCTAAAAAGGCCAGGTTGTTATGAATTGTTAAAGGATATCATTCGGGAAAGCATTTTATTTTAAATATT
Source organism: Trachemys scripta elegans (assembly GCF_013100865.1). Lineage (NCBI taxonomy): Eukaryota > Metazoa > Chordata > Testudines > Emydidae > Trachemys > Trachemys scripta. The sequence continues at coordinate 10,508,540 of NC_048305.1, forward strand.
TTAAAACAGCTGAAGAGAATAGGAGTAAGGGAAAGACCATCTCCTCCCTTTGCATAGCACAATTTTATGCAAAGAGGAACAAAACTCATATTGGGTCTGAGACCGTGGTGTTCAAACCATTTCAAACTGGTCTTATCTTTTCCCATCTCTCAGTACTGGAATGCACCAAGAGAGTCTGTTAAGACAGTTACACTGATCCATGCTTTGTTCAGCATTTTGGGATGTATGCACCATCTAAAGGAAAAGATTTAAATTGAGAAAGTTCCTTTTTCACTATTTGGCTCAGAGACCTTGAGTGGCAAGTGTACTTGTATTAAGGGCTTGTCTACACTGGCACCTTACAACTCTACAACTTTCGCGCTCAGGAGTGTGAAAAAACACACACACACCCTGAGCGCTGCAAGTTTCAGTGCTGTAAAGTGCCACTGTAGACAGTGCACCAGCGCTGGTAGCTATTCCCCTTGTAGAGGTGGGTTTTGCCCCAGCGCTGGTGCCGCGACTACACAGCCATGTTAACGTTGCTAGTGAAGACATGCCCTTATTCTCTCAAATGGAAGGGAACCATGAACACCTCGTGCAGTGCAGAATAAAGACTCATTTACATACAGGAATTTCAAGTACACCTAACTTTACCCAATACATACATGTACTTGAAACAACGTCTTAAACAGTAGTAAAACTGACTCAAGGACCCATTGTCAATTTATAGGTGGTTATTGTACTAGATTGGCTTGTAAGAGTCCTCTTAACGTCACAGAAGATGAGGATCTCAGAATTTCAACTAGATAGAGAAACTAAAACTAAGACGATTCTGTTAACTGAGCAGAACTATATAATTTGTACACCATAAAACACTCAACTTCATATACCACAAATCAATTTTGGCTACCTGACAACATGATCAGACTTCCTGGTCGTCTTTAAGAGAAATTCATTTCCACTTTTCATTTAAGAGCCGTGTAAAATCAATAACGCCTCCAGCAGGTTAAATGGTACTGTGAATTCTGCTTTCATTATAAGCCCTTGGGAAGATGGCATTTAGAGAGCAATATTGATGAAGGTTAAAGCCTTATTTTAATACAAAACACAGAGTGCAAAAAAAGTTTTATTTATTGGTAGATTAAAATCCTGATTATTTCTTTGGATCTTTATTAGTGCCATAAAAATCATCTTTTAAGCTATTTGTCTAAAAAAAATGAAACGTGTTTTTATCCTAAAAGTTGCAGTTTTTAAAAGGGTGTTAAAATTTATAAGCTACATACATATCCTAAATTTAGACCCCTCACTTGTGTTTTATGCAGATAATATGGGGTCAAAAGCCATTAATAAAAAGGTTCTGAGGTACCGAGTGATTGCTGCTGAAAATACTTCAATGGAACATCCACGTTCAAAAGTCAGTGTTCCTGATACTTTAAAGCAAGGACATAGTTGTTATGATTAGTTGTGGCTGCAGCGCAACGTTCAGTCTCAGCAATAAGATCATCTGTTCAAAAATGAATTTTAGGCTCAGGTGCTTTTTCAGAAAGGTATAAATTACCCAAGAGCTCATCTCAGACAACAACAAAAAGTGTTCGTTGTGTCTAGTTTCCTTTTCACAAATAAAAAAAAGCAGTCATGAAGGGTTTTAACAGACCAGTCCAAATAAAATCCCTTGAAATCTAGGGAATCCACAATGCATTTCACAAACATCTATCCTACTCAGCTACTTAAGTACTTGGAATGTCAGGTTGTTTGCACAATATTTTGATAGCCTAAACTATACAAAAGTACTTTAAGGTGCCCAAGTAATGCACATGGCTCTTTATTCGTGGTATAAAAACAATGTAACCCGGTAGGTGGCATGGTGTGTGCTTCGTTACTGAACACAAGAGGAAGTAATCTCTATATCCAAACTAGACTTTGGGGCAGACTTGATTTATAGATCTAGGGTTCTTTCTAATAGTTGCAACAAATGGAAGGAAACAATCTGTGTGAACAAGTCCATTGTTTGAACCCCTTCTTAGTACCATATCAGGCCAGCTGAATATAAACAAAGCTGGTTATCAGTAGAAATGGCAGATTAAGCTTCATTTGTCAAGGAAATATTTTATTTGTAAGTCTTTCAGCTATTGAATGAAACAACTATGAGACTGGTAGCTGAACAACTGCCCTGTCACCAAAATTAAACATTTCTCTTCCCCTCACACTTACTTATATGTGAAAAAGCATTTTACCAACACCTTTCATTACAAACACCGCTGGCCTAGTATCATGACAACCAAGCTTCCGGATTAATAGGACCTGAACAAGACTCATGCCAGATCATATCAACAAAAGATGACATGTGGCTGGTATATAATGATATGAGATAAACCCTACATTTTTCCATCTGAACTGTTAGATAAAGAATGAAATGGACAAGAATTGCATAATAGATTACACTGAAGGAGCAGAAGAACTATCTTCTTCCTGATAAATTAGTCTACTTACTAGTTTTAAAAATGCAAGAGACAGAAACATAAGGATTCCTGAACACCATGTCCAAACTGAAACAGTGAACGTATTTGTCAGTAAAGAAGTGGCTTTTAATGACTCAGTTTCATAATATAAACAACAAGCTACCCACTAGAATTATCTACACAACTAGAAGTTTGGTTAGAATCTCCGCAGTCATGTCAGTTACAAGGCTTGTACTACAGAAGCCATTTGCAGTTCACAACAACTTTATTGGTTCCACAAATTTATGAACACAACGATCTATGGCTCATATTTATTCTTTATATTAACTATATACATACATTTGCATATATACTGATCTATAACACATGAACCCTTTATAACATCTCTTCCTACGATGGAAACTAAATAATTTGATTAACGAGATCTTTGAAACTATGAGGCAACTATACTATTCTTCCACTGCACCTGATTTTGTTTAGAGTCCCTTCCTTCTGTTGATATTTGCCCTCTGTGCAGATATATTATCTGGCATCACTTTGCCAACTCACAAGGGTCCCTAGTGAGCTAACTCATTTCATATTCACTGGTAGTTTACACTGTAGACCCTGTCTATGCACCGATGTCACAGGACTCATTACAGTCTTTTCCTCAGGAAAAATAATTCCTTGCTTGTTTCTAGGAAGTGATGGTTACGGTAGTATAGTTGTTCGTGTAATTCTACCACATATATGAAGGTTTGAATGGTCATTGAAGGTTTGTCTGCACATACAGAGCTGCAGCTGTGCCACTGTAGTGCTTTAGTGAAGACGCTACTATGTCAAAGGGAGAGCTTCTCCCCAAGAGGCGGTAGCTATGTTGACAGGAAAAGTTCTCCCTTCAACATAATGTTGCCTAGATGGTGTGAAAAATCCACACCCCTGAGCGATGTAGTTATACCAATATAGGTCTGTAGTATCTGGCCTGAGAACAAGTTACATTCCCACGCTGCATCAGTTTCACTTCAAGTAATGAATGATGAACTTTCATGGGGTGGTTAAAAGGAAGTCTGCATTGCCACTGCTTGTGCCATACTTGTTCTGTAAATATCAAGTTTCCGCTTCAGGAATAAGAATTCAGCTTTTTTCACAAACACAATATCACCGTAAAATTTAAAAAATAAACTACTTACAGACTACTAAATTGGAAGTTGGGCAGTTTTTAGAAAAATGGTTTTGACTTTCAGCCAATTGGATTTCCATATAAACCTTGGTGACAATTGATTTCATATTACCATTAAAGTCACTTGGTTCTTTCTATTCAGACATCCAAAGTAAAGCAATTTCGGGGAGGGGGGGTAAAAATTAGATATTAGAAATAGAAAAATAGCTTGATCTTAAAAAAAAACGAACAACAAGCTTTAACATACACAACTGAATGATTTAACAACAAAAGCTATGAAGTACTTCAAATACTGCTCTCCAATTTAATACTTGTTCTTTTTATTTCCATACTGCCACATCAGTTAAAACAGATTTTTTTTAAATGAAGTTTATCAACGAAGGTAAATATAAATTTGTCATTCTAATCAGTATATTCTTAGATGATATACGTCTAACACTTTAACTAGGTAAACTATGGTAGATGTCTATACAAGTAGACAACTCGCAATTAACAACTATTCACATGAGGAAGTCACCAAAACAAGGACACAAACTGATGACTATGTGGGCAGTTTTAGCAGATAGATCCCAAGGACTAGATGGTCATTTCAAATGAACTGCACTCATCACTAAAGGCACTCTCTCCAAAAAAAGTATGGTGAAAATTTACACAGCCCATACTATCTCTGTTCTGTGGAAAAATGAAAGACATTCTTTCTCCAGGTCTATCAAGACAGCACTTTTCAAAAGTCCTATAACACATTAAAATAAAGACATTTAAGAAGCTGCATGAACCCTTCCAAAAGTTTAGCTGTTCATGTGAAAGAGCCTAAATACAGTGCAAGACGCTAAACACTATCCATGAGAAAATGAATTCTCCAGAAAGGAGAAATTTTTACAGACTTCCATGAAAAATTCTCTTTTAAAAAAAAAAAAAAAAAAAGAGAGGAAATATATACAGAAGATTCCACTGTGTTAAAGCTGTGACAACCTTACAAAAGCCCCAGAATTTAGAGGGAAGACTGACAACAGTAATTCACTAATGTACTTCTTTCCCTTGCACTGTGAGTTAATGGCAAAATATTCTGGATTTGTCAGTTTGTGACATCCACTGACCCAGAATTCAGAGACACTACCTCATAATTGGTGGATCAGTGTCAACTAGTCAGACAAAGATCCTCTATGTCAAGGATGACAGTCATTGGCAGGCTCAACCTTGGTAGTAGGTCAGTAGGGATACAGACTTGGCAGACATTGCTCTACACCTTGCCAATCTGCACTGGACAAGCATGTAGAAGTGCCAGCCAAACTCTTTTGCATGCATCCAGGAACATTGCTGAAGAGGTTTCCATCAGAGAACAGCATAAGAATTTACAAAGCCACGGATGTGTGAGATAATGTATTAAATATTAAAATATGAAAGTAATTTTAAATGAGTTATCAATGTGAGCCATGAAATGCACAAATATTCCATGTGATAAGGATAAATACCATTAATTTGCATGAGCTTGTTCCCTTACTGCAGGAGCTTCAGTTTGTTGACGTAATATTTTATATACAATAGAAGATGAGTTTTTAAAGTCTTTTACAGTGTTCTTTGTAACAGCTATACTGATTTGTTAGAAGAGATTTTTATTTGCATTTTAAATCAGATCACCCATGCTCCTCTCACTCCACCTCCCAAGAATGGAAAAGAGTAAAGGTCTTTGGCGAACACTATACAATTGTCACAAAGAACGTCTCCATGCAATGGTTTAACCCTATTCTAAAAGCAAAGAACAGATAGGCACTTTCACTTAACACCTGCCTAAACAGCAGAATCTAAAAAAGGACCAGTTACAAATAACTGCTTCTTGATTTCAAAGATTTACCGTAATCCTATGTAAAGACTGTTCAAGCAACCCTTGAAATGCATATAGCGCATTTAATGAACCATTATTAGCATTAATTCTAGGAGAGAGAGGAAAACAATACTAGGCATTAAGGTAAGTACTCTATCAATATGAAGATTATAAAGCAGGTCATCAAAACAAGTATTTAAAGTCTGACTTCATAGCAAAAATAAGGAAACAAAGAAAAACATGGTCCGTAGGCTTGAGCTCCTTCAGGTTCAGCCATGGGTTAAACTTCAGGAGGGCAAGGAAGTTATTCAACACTGTAGCGTGTAGTCTTCAAATGTACTAACTTCAGTAACTAAAAATATCAGAGGAACAATTCAGTCCAAGTCCCACTGATGACAATATCCCATCCCTCCTTTGCATTCCTCATAGTTCTAAAACTCCCCCAAGAAGTATAAGAAGTTACTTTCTTCTTCCCCCATTCATTTTTTAATCATCTTTATTTTATTTATCTTGTGTCTCCTTTGTTTTCATTGAAAAAGTTCTTTCAAAATTTCCTCCCCCCTCTATAATATATCCTCCATATCTGGCAGCAAAATATGCTGGTTTCATTAAGTTAAGTAAACCACTGGGCAGATGTTTTTTCAAAAATAAATGCCTTGAGGCGATTAACAGTAATTTCAAGGCTTAGTCAGCAAAGTTTGATTCAAGTGAGGTAAGCGTGGAACCACTACTGTCTTCCTGTGGGGATCAAATTATGAAATCAAGCAGCACATTTGATTCAACCACATAAAGTTTATTTTAATGTTTTCAAAAATTATACTAACTAAAACTCCTTTAGTGAAGTTACTAGCTTTTCCAACACCTTGTATCACCATTGTTTGCTGACTAGTGAGAAATACTGCAGCTTTTGAAGAATATGGCAGCAAAATGTAGACAGAGGAAAGGGGGGAAAATGGGGTTGAACACAACCAAAAGCAAGATTCAGACTCTGACAAAGTTATGGTACTCATGAACAGCAGGCTTCCTAAGCATTACTGCAGCTGGGAAAACTGTGCATTGAATAATCCTTACTTTTATTATTATTATTAATTTATGTTAAAAGCCGGGCTTTGGAGCTGTGCTCTGGCTCCGCTCCAGTTCCAGGGAAAAACACTGCTCCAGAGCTGCTCCGTGCTCCAGCTCCGTGCTCCGCTCCAAAGCCCTGGTTAAAAGGCCACCACAGTAGCTGAATATTTGGGGTTTAAAGTAAGTGGCTCTATTACAGTGAGAGGAGAGCAGCATGACATGGTATCTACAACTGAATATTGCAGCTATAAACAAGACAATGTGGAAGTATAGCACAATAATACAAACTCTGCAAGTTATTCCATGGATATCTCATTATACTGGATCTGATCTTCAAGTTATTCATTAAGTAGAATCTTTATAATTTCATAGCACCTTCCATTAAAGAACCACAATCCACTATACAAACCTTGGTGAATTATGTCTCTGGGAGGCAGGGAGGTACTACCCCCACTTTACAGAAGAGGAAAATTAAACAAAGAGATTAAATAGTTTGTCCAAGTTCACATAGGAAGTCACAGAAATGGAAAAAACCCACAGGTCACTTGACTTCCAGTCTTGTGTTTTAACCACAAGACCATGCTTCCTCTATTATGTCCCCCTGATCAGATCCACAAGCCATGGAAACACAGGAATTGCCTTAATGGATCAGAGAAGTAGTCCATCTAATCCAGAGGTGGCCAACCTGAGCCTGAAAAGGAGCCAGAATTTACCAATGACCATTGCCAAAGAACCACAGTAATAGGTCAGCAGCCCCCCATCCACTACCCCCTCCCGTCCCCAGCGCCTCCCACCCACTGGCAGCCCCGCCAACCAGCGCCTCCCCATCCCTCCAGCCCACCACAATCAGTTGTTTTGCCGTGTGCAAGAGGCTCTGGTGGGGAGGGGGGAGGAGCAAGGACATGGCAGGTTCGGGAGAAGGGGCATGACCTGAGGCAGAGCAGGGGGTTGAACAGTGAGCAACCCACAGCACATTGGAAAGTCAGCATCTGTAGCTCCAACCTCGGAGTCAGCACCTATACAAGGAGCCGCATATTAACCTTTGAAAAACCGCATGTGGCTCCGGAGCCACAGGTTGGCCACCCCGATCTAACTGAATACCCTGTATCAGGCCATACTCTGTACTGCATGAAGGTACAAGAAATCCCATAGTGCAGTGGTTCTCAACTTTTTTTTTATTTGCAGATCCCGAAAAATTTTCCATTGAAGGTGTGGACCCCTTTGGAAATCTACTGTCTGTATATATAGTAGAATTCTGTTCAGTGAGTTTTCAATCCAAGTCTTTCATGGACCCTTTAGAGCAGAGGTCCCCAAACTGTGGGGCATGGAGGAATGTTCACAGGGGTGCAGATGAGGCCTGGGCCAGCCCCCATGGGGGATGGGGGCAGCATAGCTGAGGCCTGGGCCAGCCCCACAGGGGATGGGAGCCGAGGAGGGGGAGCCCCCCCCGCCAGGGCTCTGCTCCTGGCCTCAGCACCCTTACCCCTGTCCATGCCCCCATCCCACCCCACCTGTGGTCCTGCTCCCAGCCTGGGGGGAGGAACTGCAAATAGGGGTAAGGGAGGACACGACCCTGAAAATTTTGATAACCACCACTGCCTTAGACATAGCCCGTGGACACCACAGGTTGAGAACCACTGCCAGAGTGAATAATTACAGAATATACTTACAATTACGGAATAACCACCTGTCCACAAATGTCCCATTCAGTGGCTGATGTATGCCACAAACCATGAGGGTTTACAGCCTTGTTTACATTGTAGATAACGTAACTAAGATTGTTCGTATTAGTTCCTCATCTTTTTAAAATCCTGTTAAATCCTAACCTTTAACAATTTGAGGCAAGGAGTTCCACAGATATGAACACAGAAAACTTATTTCCAGTGATCAGCATTATGTGAGCTGATCTGCAATTTCACTGAAGGTCCCGCCCCCTTACATTTGTATTGCAAGAAAGTGTAAACAGGTGCAACTGACAGTACTTTACTCACCTCTCATGTCCTATCTGAAGCCTCCTCACTAAACTAAACAGTCCCTACTCTTTCCACTCCCCTCACCGGGAAGTATCGGTCATCTTTCTTGTTCATAAGCTTTCATGGGTAAAACACCCACTTCTTCAGATGCATGAGAAGTGGGGGTTTTTTACTCACAAAAGCTTATGCCCAAATAAATCTGCTAGTCTGTAAGGTGCCACCGGACTCTGCGTTGTTTTTATGGACACAGACTAACACGGCCACCCCTCTGAGATGTGTCATCTTTCTTATTGGTCTCAGATGCCCTTCTGCCCCCCCCCCCCCCCCCCCCTGTGAAGTCTCTCTGCCGCTCCTCCGGCACTGCCAAGCCTTGACCCACCCTGCCGAGCAGGGACACTCCCTCCCGACACAGGCTGCTAGAGAAAAGATAGGGTAGGGTGACCAGCTGTCCCAATTTTATAGGGACAGTCCTAATCGCTGGGGCTTTTTCTTACATAGGCCCCTATGGCCCCCCAACCCCTGTCCCGATGTTTCACACTTGCTACTTACAGGACTAACAGGACTTTCACTTAAACTCTCCACGAGGCGGCCACAACTCGCCCGCCCGCCGCCGCCGCCTTCCTCAACGTCCACCGACCCCCGGCCGAGCCCAGGCGCGCTCACCCCCCTTCTCCCTCTCAACGGGACAAGCCAGCCCGGCCCGCTCCGGGGGGGGGGGCACCCTGTTGGCCGGGGTCCGGCCCTAGAGCCCCCAGTGGGGTCAGGGACCCGCCGCAGAAGCCCCGGGCGCTGGGGACATCCCGACCCCCCGGGAACAGGCCGCTGCTCACACTCACCGGACGCGCAGCGACCGGCCCGCGAGCGCCGGGCCCCCCGCCTCGCTCTCGGCAGAACTTTAGTCAGACCGCGCTGGCGGCGGGACACGCACGGCGCCTCCGCTCGGGCAGAGCCGGGCCCAGAGCCCCGGATGTGAATCTGGGCCGGGGGGGGGGAGAGAGAGAGAGCGCGAGCGAGCGCGCGCAGACAGATTCCTGCGGCACTGCGCAGGCGCCGGCTGGGCAGGGAGGGCTCCGAGCCGATCCCAGCTACAGGGAGAGGGGGCTGGGGGAGGAAGTGGGGATTTGAAGTAAGAGTGAAGAGCGGGTCGGGGGACAGAGGTGTGGTGGGGAGGGGGGCT